>NC_053027.1:231166106-231466106 GCF_003073215.2 Triticum urartu | reverse complement strand
ACAGTAGAGTCACCCTGCTGAAGAGCATGCTCCTGACGGATCACAGAGAGGTATAAGGCATCACCAGAGGGCTGATAGCGCTCACGAAGACGGGTCCACATCTCAAAGACAGTAGAAAGACCCAGAAATTCAGAAGCAAACTGAGGCAGAACACTAGCAGTGAGAACAGCTGCAGCACGAGCATCATCATCAAGCCACTGGGTGTAAACAGACAGAGCACCATGATACGTCTGAAGAGCCTCCTCATAAGCCAAAACCCTCTCATCATAAGCACGATCAGCAGCCTCATCAGCAACCTTAGCCGCATCCTTGGCGGCCTGATTAGCATCCGTAGGAAGAACCGATGGAGTTGGCGGAGTAGGGGCCACCGGAGGAACTGGACGTGGCGGACAGCAGACCTCGCCAGAAAGAACACCCCAAAGACGGATGCCACGCATGTGAATGCGCATGAAGCCAGTAAACTCGGTGTAGTTAGTACCATCAAAGATCACCGGACAGCGAGGGACAGCAACATAGCCCGATGCAGCAGACATTTTTTTTAGAATCCAAAGTCGGGCCTGCGAGCGAGAGATGAGATCGAGCGATCAGGCGGAGGTGGCAGTGCGGGAGGGAAACCTTCCTGCGGGACGAACCCCTGCTGGGCCTGCGGAGCGATCACGCAGAGGCGGCCTTCGAGCGATGCTGAGATCGAGCGATGCTGAGGCGGCCTTCGAGCGATCGATGGAGTCCTGCGATGTGATTCAGAGATCGAGCGGGAGCGGCAGCTTGATCACCGATCGGGAGAGGAGAGAGATCGCCCCCTGCGGCCTGCTGCTTCGATCGCCGATCGGGAGAGGTGTTTCCGACGTACTTTGTACGACGCACACGCGTACGTATACAAGGAGCAAGCAGGCAAACAAGCTGGTCAATGGATTCTTGACGTGAACTAGTACATGCACATGCACGTACGAAACAATCACGCCGGCTCCTTGATCGCTGAAGCAACTCGCCGGGAACTCACGCACACACGCGAAACAATACGAGGCGCCGATGGATAGCAATAGGTGCGTGTCGCACCTAATACTTTATTTCTTGATCGATCTGGAGAGGAGGGATCGAACGCACGAGTTGCAGCGTGCGAAAAAATTAACCTAGCTCTAATACCATGTTAGGAATAGGCAACTTGTATTACCATGAGGCCATAGGCCGATATATATATACATGTACAGGTGTGGAACATATGCAGGAAACCCCTTATACAACGGGATAAATACAAAGGGGTACATGACTTATATTATAACTCTAACAAACAAGGACAAACCTAAAACTTCAGTATTTTGGAATGGAGGAAGTACATGTTAATCTGCCTGCTGTGTGTTCATTAAATCTTTGGCTGTGTTTTGTGTGTCTTAGTTATTAATGGATAGCGATTATTTTGTGGTGGCATATTATGCATGCCATCATTATTATATAGTTCTGTGTTGCCATGTTCAGAAACATCCAATAAGCTTGTCCCTTGTCTGTTTGATGATGGCCTTGACGGTCCTTCATGGAATAGTGAATCTATAAGACATTGACACAGAAGACAGATATCTGGGCAAAACATGATGCATAAGCATAAAGTAGTACTGTATTTGCTCATGGACCTAATATTTTCTGGGATTGAAAAGCTAGGTTTTGTTAATACAGTCATGTCTAAGGCTTTTAAGCTCTTTTTTTTCTTAGTCAGCATGTTAGGTGATAAGGTAAGAAATATCGTTCAGGCCCTTTTCTTGGACAATTTGCTGTTTCTATTTTACTATGAAGGACAAATGCATGGATTGGAGGGAGTATGTTCAACTATATTCAGTATGTCCTAACTAGCAATTTATTAAATAGCTTCTTTCTTATATGTTTTCTTTACAATGCTTTCTCCAGGGCAATGTTTATTGACAAATTTTTGCTTTGGAAAACATTTCCATTATGCTGCCTGAGATGGATTCTTCATTATGCTGTCTTTGAATTCCCACCAAATTCAGTCGCAGAAGCTCAAATGCGAAGGCCATCAAACTTCCTGGTTACATTGCAAAGTTTAGTTACTGTTTGGTCCAAGAAAGAGTTTGTTCAGTCATATTCAGTGGAGCAACAAGCTTGTATCCTTCGATGCACTTAAAACTATATTGTTCATTTCTCAATGCAAGTTATCATTTGGCATTGTTCTCCTTAATCAGTATGTAGATATCACTGCAGCAATAGGGTTATGTTTGGAGAACATGTCAAAAGAAGAATTAGAAATGAATAGAGATGTATTAAATTGTATTCTTCAAGGAGTAAGCTGTAAGTACTTCTCTTCCCTTGTGTTTGTTTACCAGGATACGGTAAGCACAATCATAATATCTACTCACCGAATATTGTTTTGACTATAGGTAGGTTAGAGAGCCCAATTGATTTAGTCCGGAAGATGGCAAGTGCTGTTGCATTGACATTTTCTAAAGTTGTTGATCCAAAAAATCCTCTTTACCTTGATGATGACTGTTCTGAGAATGTTGACTGGGAGTTCGGGGTTCTCTCTCCAAAGGAGATCACAGCTCCTTCACATGATGTAGAATTTGGAAGCAAATCAAAACCATGTCCACGTAAGAACAGGAAACATGCTGGTGACAAAAAGGGAAAGACCATCAAGCATGATATTTCAGATAACAGAGTAAAAATCGTAGAGATCAAGTCAAAACTAGATTCTGATGAAATGTCTGGCGCTGCTATAAATTTTGAGGAACATTATGACGAGGAAAGCATTAACATTGATGCTTCCAGTGATTCATCCCTGGAGCCGTATGATCTGTCAGATGATGATACTGATTTGCAGAAGACTTTCACACATCTAAGTGATCTTGCAGCTGCACTGCGAAAACCTGACGATCTAGATGGTGTAAGTTTCCATTTAGTGTTTTGAATACCTTCCAGACAAAACTACTGCATGATCCTGACCTTTCTTTCTTTTGTCTTCACAAGGTTGAAAGCGCTCTTAGTTCTGCCGAAAAGCTTGTGAGAGCATCACCTGATGAGCTGCGCCACTGCTCGGGTGATCTTGTTCAAGCACTGGTACATGTTCGTTGTTCTGATGTTGCGATGGAAGGCGAGGAAGATTCTGCTGAAGAAAAGCGACAGAAGGCATTAGTCGCTTTGCTGGTAACCAGCCCATTTGAATCATTAGATGTTCTTACCAAATTGCTATATTCATCGAGTGTGGATACAAGTCAGCGTATTTTAGTTATTGATGTTATGACTGAGGCAGCACAGGAGCTTGCTGAAACTAAAATTGTAAAGAGTGAACAGCGGCATGGGAACTTGATATCTGATACTTCTCCGTCTTGGCTGGTTCCTAGGGACAGCGGACCTGTTGGGGCAAGCCCTTGGAGAGAGGTATCAGAAGCAGGATCACTTCTGAAAAATTGGTCACACCGGTATGAAAGAGAAGTTCCATCTAGACCAGGCCAGGTTAAATCAGGAAAATCTCGCAAATGGGGTCTTGGGAAAGCAAAAGATTCGCAGGTGGAGCGGTCAAAAAACAGATTTCCTTTGTATGCTGCTGCATTTATGCTCCCGGTTATGGAAGGATATGACAAGAGAAGACATGGGGTGGACTTGCTCAATCGGGATTTTGTTGTCCTAGGTAAATTGATATACATGCTTGGTGTCTGTATGAAGTGCATGGCAATGCATCCGGAAGCATCAGCCATTGCCCCAGCTTTTTTGGATATGATAAGAGCCAGGTATTCTGTGTCAGGATAAACATTTCATATATTCTTATTTGGCAACGAAATGGCGTGATTTGACATGAAATTTTATTCTACAGGGAGGTCTCGCAACATGCTGAAGCATATGTGCGAAGGTCTGTGTTATTTGCAGCTTCTTGTGTATTGATAGCCTTGCACCCGTCATATGTTGCATCAGTTCTTATAGAAGGCAACCAGGACATTTCTACTGGTTTAGAATGGATACGTACATGGGCCTTGCGTATTGCTGAAGCTGATCCTGATACAGAGTGCACATCGGTGAGTAGAACAATCATTTTTATTTTTCGGTCATAAATATCAGCTCTCAGTACCTATTGTACGCCTTCTATACAGCCTAAGGAGTTAATATGAAATAGTTTATCGTCAGTGGGTAGGATGTATGGTTTTATCGTCAGTAAAATTCACAGTTCTTAGTTGCTAAGTAGCTAACCATCTTTTATGTTCATTGGGCGACTGTAAAGAGAAACGAATTACTAAGATGTTGGATATGCAGTCTCTCTATCCACTTTTTACTAAATAATATCTATGCCCCATGTTTGTTTCCTAGATGGCCATGAACTGCCTGCGGCTCCATTCAGAGATGGTGCTCCAGACATCCCGCGCCCTGGAATCTGCGGAACATTCCAAGGCCGGCACCAGGGCACTACCTTCTAAGCTCGACAACATTATAATACCATTTGCAAACATGATTTTATCTGATGTAGTCTTGAAGTTGTAAAGGGTATTTTCTTTCTCATTTGTGTTCCTGTATTATAGATTCTTTTTAGTTGTGCTATAGAATTGCTTTAGTGTGTACTCCCTCCGTCCGGAATTACTTGTCGCACAAATGGATAAAAGTCGCTGTACCTAAGACTAAAATATGTCTAGATACATCCATTTCTCCGACAAGTATTTCCGACTAAAATATGTCTAGATACATCCATTTCTCCGACAAGTATTTCCGGACGGAGGAAGTACTTTTTTGAAATAATGATTTAGTGTATACTGCAGTAGCTAATTCAGCTACTAATTGTTTTAGTGTAATTGTTGTCCTATTGCTCCGGGCTGAGGCCCATGTGTGGATTTACAAGTTAAAAGGACGTTAGGGCTGCCTGCCTCGTTGCCCTGCCCTCGCCCGACATCCTCCTTCACGGCCTTGCCGCGCTTGTCGCGGTGGCGACGCAGGTTCGTCCTTGACGTGACACCTGATTTGGACGCCACGGTTGCGTTGGGGGGACGCTGGCTGCGCTTTCATGTGGTGGAGAGGCGGCAAGGGCTGATCCCACTTCACACGGTAGTGCGCCATTGAGGGCGGCTCCTACACGAGGGCTGGCGGGGGCGAGGGTGACATCGGATCATGGTCGCGGAGCGGCCACTCCGTCAAGGACTCGATCTGCTGCATGAACGCATCGTTCCTGATTGTCGCGGAGGCATGGTTGCTGCGGGTGATTGTGGCCTCCGCGAGAAGGCACGGTTGCTGCGGGCGCCTCGTGCGGCGAGGAAGATCTCCTTCTTGGAGAAGCTGAGGCCGTGAAGGACGAGGGCCTTGGAGAGTGACGGCGCCAGCGCCAAGATCTGAACCCCGAAGATTCGGAGTTGCTGCCGCCTGTCGCTGCGGCCACGACTTTGGCATGGAGATGATGGTCTGGCCGGCACCGAAGAGAGGGGCGGAGAGGGTGGGGGTGGAGAGGATCAGAGAATGGTGTGGTGTGGACGGCGGAGCCCTGCTTATATAGGCGCGGCCAGACCATGCGAAGGGACGAGAAGCTGAGCCATGTCTGTTCTGGAGTAGCACTAATCGGCATGAATGCGCGACAACCACTTCATGCGGAAAGGGTTTTTTGGGTGAAAGGGTTTTGGGTGGGTCCGGGATGGCAGACACGTACCTGACAGTGGTCTGGAAAACGGACGCCCGGACCGCTCCGCGGACCAATGGTGTACCACGTTAATGGCAAAATGGGGTTGGACCGTTCGGCCCGAACAGTTGCGGGCAATTCGAGGTTCCGGTTGAAGATGCCTTTATACTTATTTCATGGCAAATGAAGTTCATATATGACACGCATATGGAAATTGTGTGGATCACTGATTTAATATGAAAATGAGCTTCATATACAATGCATAAACCCGGCTTAGTTTTATTCATTTCATTAACACGCAAATGCACAGAAATTTAGCGAGACCTCCTTTTGTCCATACTATGTATTTGTGTTTGGTCGTGTGTAGACACGTCCTCTTTACTGAAATAAGGCATCTCCAAACACGGATCACCAACCGAACAATGATTTGGACTGTGCAAACACGTTCGGACGTATCCGCGGATAGCTCGGTCCTTCGACTATATGCCTCATTTCTAGGACTATGGGCTATGGTTGACAGTATGCCAGAGAGACCAAGAGGATCTTGGACATCCGGACCGGTCCGGTTTGATTTGGTGAGCCATGTTGGATGCCTAAAAGTGTTCGGGCTGTCAGCTCCGGTCAATTGAGGCCAATTTGGTGAGCCGCTCAAGGTGTCCTAATGGAGCAAACATCACGGAACTCGTAAGACATATCTTGCTAATAAACCATGTATCTGCCCGCAAGAGCGGCCGCGTCTCCAACAGTGGCGAGCGTGTCGCTAATTGGGCGGCGCGGCGCGCTGCGGCCAGGGATCTGCCCCCTACAGGTATGCCTCCATGTTCCCCTTCCCCCTATATTCCTGCACTTTCCCTTGTTTGTCTAGTGCTTCCTTCACAGTCCAATGATCATCTTTTACATATCTTAGAGGACGTAGGCATTACTTGTGATCCTAGTTTCGGTTCCCCCTCCTCATTGCTAGATATTATCAGGGCAAATGAAATTGCTCAGGCGGACATCGCTAAAGCCAAGGAGGCTGTGTCTGGGTCTGTCGCCCCACTGGTTGTGGCCGGTGGGGGCATGGAGGGACCTGATAGGGTTCAGGTGCCCTCGGCTGTGCCTAGGCATGGGGTTGGTAAACGATCCAAATCCTGCTTGGCCCCAAGCAGGTCGAGTCTTCGCATTAAAAACCTATCTCATAGATGAAGGCTTTATTCTGGAACATTAGGGGTTTCGGCACTAGGGGGCGACGGGACCAGCTAAAAGACATGGTTCGTTATGAGAATATTGATATTATTGGTCTTGTTGAAACTCTGAAACCTTCCTTCTCCCTGAATGAACTATCCGTTGTCGCTGGGATCGATAGGTTTGACTGAAATTATGTGGCTTCGTCCGGTCATTCGGGTGGCATCCTTATTGGATCAAAAAAAGATTTGTTTGATTTCGTTGCTTTTGACCATGGGATTTTCTGGGCTAGTACGGTGGTATCTCATCGCTCCCTCAATTCTTTATTGGAAATCATGGTGGTATATGGTTCGGCTGATCATTCCCTTTCTTATATTTTTTTGGATGAACTGCGAAATAAAATTGAGTCCTGTGATCTACCTGTACTTATTGGTGGGGATTTCAACCTGTTGCCCTCACCTACGGACAAAAGTTCGTCTAATTTCTCGTGGACGCTTGCCGACGCGTTTAATGCTTTCATTCGGGACACTGCTATTCGTGAAATTCCTAGGGTCGGTGCCCGGTACACTTGGACGAATCGCCAATCTAACCCCATTCGGTCTGTCCTGGATCGTATCTTCTTTTGTTCTAGGTGGGATACTTTGTTTCCCCGAGCCACCCTCAGGGCTCTATCCATCGTGGGTTCTGATCACCCCCCTGATTCTTGATGACGGGACTCATTCTGTCTCCTTTCCTCGGTTCCAGTTCGACGCGTCTTGGATCATGGTAGAGGGTTTTGTTGACTTGATAGCGCAAAAGATTTCTACCTTCCTATCTTCTAATCGTCGTTCCTTTGGCCCGATGGACGACTGGCATCAGTGCTCCTATTTTCTTCGTAGATTCCTTCGTGGGTGGGCCAAGAATCATTCGGCTGAGTCAAGGCGTGACAAAGTTCGGCTGGTTGCCCAAATCGGCTCCCTAGATGCTCGTGCTGACGGTCCGGGCCTTTCCCTCGCTGAATGGCAGGTGCGTTATGATTTTGAAGAGGCCCTTTTGGCTTTGCATCGTCAGGAGGAACTGTACTGGAGGCAAAGAGGCACCATCAATTGGACTTTAAAAGGCTATTCACCCACTTCGTACTTCTTCGCCATTGCTAATGGCAGGCGTCATCGCTGTCTGATCGACAACCTTCTTATCAATGGTGTCAGGGTCTCTGACCAGTCTGAGATTATGCGGCATGTGGTTAATTTTTTCTCCTCTCTCCTCTCCGCTAAACCTGAGGTGGGATTTAGACTGGCTAGTGCTTTTTGGACCTCCCATGACCAGATTTCGAGTGTTGAGAACGAGGACTTGCTGATTCCCCTCTCTGAAGATGAGATTTTCGATATGATCCGATCAGCCAACTCTAATCCAGCTTCTGGGCCTGATGGCTTCTCCATTCCCTTCTTTAGGCAGTTTTGGCCTCAGCTAAGGGGCCTTGTCCAGGCGATAATCCAAGGTTTCTGGCTGGGGACCATCGACATTTCTAGGCTGAATTACGCGGTGCTCACTCTCATTCCTAAAGTTAAAGGGGCAGACTTGTTTTCTCAACTTAGGCCTATTGCCTTGATCAACAACTTTGCGAAGCTGCCGGCTAAAGGCTTTGCCTCTAGGCTCTCTCCGATCGCTCATCGTGCCATTAGCCCTTTTCAATCTGCGTTCATAAAGGGCAGGTTTATTTTGGATGGCGTTCTCTGTCTGCATGAGATTGTCCATGATTTGCGGATAAGGGGACTAAAGTTGTGGTTCTCAAGCTCGATTTCGAGAAAGCATACGACTCGGTTAGCTGGAATTTCCTTCGTCAAGTCCTTCTTGCTAAGGGTTTTGATGGTGCGGTGGTTCACCGGCTGATGCAGCTAGTCATGGGTGGACACACAGCTGTTTCGGTCAACGGGCATATTAGTAATTTTTTCGCTAACGGCAGGGGCCTAAGACAAGGTGACTCGGCTTCCCCCTTCTCTTCAATTTTGTCACGGACGCCCTCTCCCATATTCTGTCTCGGGCAGCTCTTGCCGGCCACATCACCCCTGTCAGCTCTCACCTTATCCCCAATGGCATCACTCATCTTCAATATGCGGATGATACCATCATTATGGTTGAGCTTAACGAGGCCAGTAGTACTCATTTGAAATTCCTGCTTCTCTGCTTCGAAGCACTCTCTGGTCTTAAAATCATTTTTTCTAAGAGCCAAGTCATTGTTACTGGGGTCGCTGATACCGAGGCTCAGAGAGTTGCGCATCTCCTTAACTGTTCTCTAGGATCCTTCCCTTTCAAATATTTGGGCCTTTCGATCTCTCCCCGTAAACTATTGGCTAAGGATTTCGCTCCGGCTGTCACCAAGGTGGGCAATAGGGTCTTACCATGGAGAGGTCGCTACAATACCAAGCGAGCAAGGTTGCTCTCACCAATGCCTGTTTGTCTTCTCTCCCAATGTTCTTAATGGGCTTCTACCTTCTTTTTGGAGGGATCCACGCAGGCTTTGACAAACACAGGGGTGCATTTTACTGGAATTCTTTTGACAACAAGCGCAAATATAGGCTGGTGAAATGGAAATTCATATGTAGGCTAAAGAACATGGGGGGTTTAGGGATCATTAATACGTCGATTATGAACAAGTGCCTCATTCTAAAATGGTGGTGGAAAATCATGTTCCTCGAGGAGCACCCCCTCTGGCTATCCTTTCTCAAGGCTAAATACTTTCCGGACTTGAGCCCCATGTTTGCTTCTTCTACTGGTGGTTCTCAGTTCTGGCTTCATCTCATTAAAGTTCGTCCGATTTTTCAGTCTTTGGTCAAGTTTGTAGTTCGGAATGGTAAGTCCACTCGTTTTTGGTTAGACTGGTGGGTTGGGGATTCCACCCTCGCGGTGGCGTTCCCGGCATTATTTTCTTACTGCTCTGATCCGGAGATCTCTATCTTTGAGCTCTCGGTTAATAATTGGGACCTAGCCCTTCGTCGATCCCTCTCTCCTGTAGAGTTGGAAGACTGGCATCATCTTACTGCCTGCTTCCCTGTGCTCTCGGATGAGGAAGACACGGTTGTCTGGCCTCACTCCTCTTCTGGCCGCTTCTCGGTTAAATCTGCCTACGCTAAGCTTATATCCGGCTCCCATACGTCAAAATTCAAGTGCATTTAGAAGGCCCGTATCCCTCCTAAGATCAAAATCTTCATGTGGCAAACTTTTTGTGGGAAGCTCCCCGCAGCTGATCAAATCCGGAAAAGGAACGACCCGGGCTCTGATAGATGCGTTTTATGTGGGGCCATTGAAAATACTAAGCATATTTTCTTTCACTGCTCTTTGGCCAAGTTTCTTTGGAGCTGTATTCGGCATTGGCTTCACGTTGATTGGAATCCCTCCTCCTTCGAGGACCTGCGGCGTTACGCTAGTGGTTTATCTGGGTTGGCTAAAAGGGTGTTCTGGGTTGGTTTTGCAGCGATCTGTTGGTCATTGTGGACTACTAGGAACAAGTTTACTATTGAACATATCTTTCCGGCTAACCTTGTGAGCTTCTTATTTAAATCTAGTGTCTTCTTGTAGCAGTGGAGATTATTGAGTAAGGAGGCGGACCTCGAGGCTTTTGATGTTATGTTATCCAAGATGCGGTCTACGGCTTCCTCCCTGTTGCGATGATCCCAAATGATGGCTTAGTCTCCCCTCCCTTATGGTTTCATTGCTGGCCTGCGTGCCATGATTGGCTAGGTAGCCATGTATCCGTACTATGTTAGCTGTCAACTGTTGCTGTGATTCTTGTTGGCTTGGTGCTTGCTCTGTGACTCTGCCTGGTGGCTTTATTTATAAAGTCGGGCGTATGCCTTTTATCTAAAAAAATAAACCATGTATTTAGCTGCTTTTTAGCGGAAAGCCTTCTTGATGGACTATATTACGTTTGAGAATAGAGATACACCATCTATGATTACATAACCTTGAAAATCCGGATCATCCACATTCCAAAAATATTTTGTGCATCCACCTATTTGCTAGCTAGAACACAAGCTACCCTATTAGACTCTCTAGGACAATGATTGATCATTACCTAATCAAAATTTGCGACATAAAAAAGAATAATCCTCGTAAATCATGCCATGGAGCTGTTGGGAAACGTTGCATGGAAAACAAAAAAAAATTCTATGCACACGCGATGATCTATCCATGGAGATGCATAGCAATGAGGGGAAGAGTGTGTCTACGTACCCTCGTAGACCATAAGCGAAAGCGTTTCACAACGCGGTTGATGTAGTCGAACTTCTTTGCGCTTCAACCGATCAAGTATCGAACACACGGCACCTCCGCGTTCTGCAGACGTTCAGCTCGGTGACGTCCCTCGCCTTCTTGATCCAGCAAGACGTCGAGGTAGTAGATGAGTTTCGTCAGCACGACGGCCTGGTGACGGTGATGGTGAAGTGATCTCCGTAGGGCTTCACCTAAGCACTACAAAAATATGACCGGGGGTGTAAACGGTGGAGGGGGGCACCGCACACAGCTAGGCAATTGTTTGGTGTGTGCTAGACGCCCCCTCCCACATATATATAGGTGAGAGGGGGAAGGAAGAGGCCAGGGCGCGCCCTAGGGCTGGCCGCGGCCCCCCTAGGGGCTTGCCTTGCCCTGCGCCCCCCTGCCATGTTTGTTGGAGGGGGAAGGAAAGAGGGGGGGGGGGGGAAGGAAGGGGAATCCTATTCCACTCTTTCCTTTCCCTTCTCCTCCTAGGTAGGCCCATATGGGGGGCGCACCAGCCCCTTGTGGCTGGTGTGTTTCACCTCTTGGCCCCATAAGGCCCATACACTATAAAAAAATACACTTCCGTGATGATACGTGTTTGTCACAGTATGTCACGTTTTCTGTCATGCATGTACATCCATGACAAATTTATGACAGAATCAAGATAGTCATACATGTGCTGTCGTAGACGTGTTCCATGACATTACCAAAATTATCATCACGGAAGTGTCCACTTCCATGACGATAAATCGCGCGTCACAGTAGTGCTTTCGTCAAGGGTGACCGACACGTGGCATCCACCGTAACGGAATGCCGTTAAGCTATCGGGTCCGGTTTTGGATCCGGTAACCCGTTAACAGCCCCGACCAATGGGGATTTTCCACGTGTAAAATCATCATTGGCTGGAGGAAACACGTGTCGGCTCACCGTTGGGACAAATGTCATCCACTCATTGGACCCAAAGCGCCTATGATACGTCGACGCGTGGCACGGCCCAACAGAGGCCCATATAAGTTAAAAAGGCCGGCCCAGTAAAAGGCCCGTAGTACTTACTTAGGTACTAGTGGGCCAGCCCAATAACGGCCTGCTTAATAAAGGCCCATTTACGGACTGAAGCCAGATCTGGACCGTTAATTGTTCGCCAAATATTTGGGCCCAATTACAGCCGAGTGACTTTCGGCCTGTTAGAGGTCCGATGTAGACATGGGCCCATTTCAGCCCAGTGTGACTTTCGGCCTGGGAATGGCCCGTGCGGCCCATGGGCCATATATGGTCCGACGGGACATCGTGCCCACTAACGGCCCGTGATAAAGGTGGCAACAGTTAAGCCCAACGTGACTTTGGGCCTGTTAAAGGCCTGTCGCATAATTTGGCCCGTTGATGTCTATACTAAGCTTTCGGCCTCTTAAAGGCCCATGATATCAGTGGGCCAACTAAGGTCCGAGATATGTTTCGGCCTGGTAACTGCCCGTGATATAACTAGGCCCAAAAAGGCCCGGTCTACATTTCAGCCTGCTGTAGGCCCATCGACGACTAGTGAAAATTGAGGCCCAATATGCATTTCGGCCTGCTAAAGGCCCATGGTTTCATCTGGGCCGTAACAGGCCAGTATAATATTCAGCCTGTTAATGGCCCAACGCTACCTGGGCCAAACTAAGTGCTGGGTCCACAAAAGGCCCAACTAAAATATAGGCCGGTGTAAGTTGCGGGCCTCGCGCAAAGTGTGAAGGCCGCAATCATTCGGGCCCAAGAAAGATGCAGGCCGACCCAATTGTGGCCCGCTAAACACCAGGCCCGTTAGAGGCGAATGTTTCGGCCCGGTCGACTACATCTGATTTTTTTCCAGATAGCGAATGATGGCAGTAACCAGTAGGAATTAAGAACAAACCTACTCTATACATTAAAGAAATTATGGCATAGTAACTAAGAATAAACCTACAGTATACAATAAAGGATTTATGGTGTATTACATCCACTGGGCATCGAAGTTCGCCACCAGTGACCATAAAGCGCAACAAAGAAGCAGATTACAAAAACTGGGCACCATTGCAGTGTAACAAAATAATACTGAACCGAGACCACTTCCAAGACAGTTCAAGAAAGGTTAGCCTTGCGCGAGAACTGCTGCGCAAGCTGCTGAGCAAGGCTGTGAGACCGGCCTAGCATGTCAGTCATAGCTTCCAGCTGTAGCTATTTAGCGATGAGGTTCTCATTGGTGTTCTTCGCGATCTTTCTTAGAGATAGGACTTCAAGTCGAAGTTGAGTTGCAGAATGCCTTTCTGCTAGAACTTGGGACTGAAGAAGTCGAACTGATTCAGACAACGAATTCTGTGAGCTTGTCTGACTGCTAGTCTCAAGTAACTTGAACACTGCATCAAGACAAGACTTTGGGGTTGTCTCGCTATCTTCAAGATGTTTTGCCTTCTTTGCTGCAATATATGTTGGGTTTGTTGCACAACCTTCAGCAGACATGTGCATGCCATCAGGCATATCACCTTGAAACAAAGCAGAGAGATGATAGGTTTTGCACGTGTATAAACAAAGATGATAACTGTGCTATCAATTCCATCCAATTTCAAATTAGAAAATAAAGAGTAAGTTCAAAATATCAATGGCATAATTTGGCATTGTTCATAATGCGGGGAGCTTCACCACACTACTGGATTACCATGTCAACATAACAAGCATAGATGAAGGGCAAAGAAAATCATTGTATCTATTTTGGTTAATGTGCATGGCATGTTGTTCATATCATCAGCCACATCAGTAAGATAAAACAGGAGATGACAAGGTGCAAACGTGGGCTGCTTCACCACACACTAGATTATAGATCCACAAAAACAAGCATACATATAGGGAGTATTGAGTAATGTGCATGATATGAATAAGGAATTTGGTTTTACAAGTAAAACTTAGAACTTACGGTTCTTGCAAACATGCATTTTGGTAGAAACAACAAACCAAACAGCAGTAAACGATAGGGAGTATGAGCAAATTAAACAGCAGTTGAGGATAAAGGCTTTAGAAGGACTGACTTACATTAACAGTTAACATCGGCTTTATAATGCCCTTCTCCATGTCAAGGGAAGGATAACTCAAGAATTTCAGCACAAAATCTTCTTCATAAGCATCGCCTGTACTCTACATTTTGTAGAGAGTAATTATAGATATGATAATACTGGAAGGGATAGAGGATAATGAAGATAAGATGCAGATTGATGCTACATAATCAACTACCAATCCCTGGAAGTACAAGCATTACAGGACAAAATGTAATGACAAGAGCAATGGGCTACACTTCTGCACTGGCATTGTCTGTGTATTCTACTTTTTGGTAAGATTAAATATAGATCTGATCTTTTTTAGTAAATGGTGGGCGAGGGAGATAAGATGCAGAATGCTACACAATGAACCAATCCCTCTTCCCATAATACAAGAGTGTTTTGAACACTGGTGTACTGTACAAAACGTTCTTATATTATGGGACGGAGGGAGTAGCTATTAATGTAAGTACAATGATAGACGATGTTCAGTCCTTACAAGAGGACTGTAGAGCTAAACCTCTTCAAAAGCATTGGGTTGATTCTAAATTTATGTAAGAGTCCATATGGATCTTATAATGTCCACCAAATGGACGATAACGAGGCTAACATGTGCAGTTATGCTACATAATCAAACAACTATGAAAGTAAGTATGGTCATACAGGGAAAGAGGTACTCACAAGAGCAATGCAGTGTGCAGTATAGTTGCGAGATTCTTGGTCCCTTGAGAACGAATGTTCTTCTGCTAACAGTTTTCGTACAAGTGAGACGTTAAGGCAAATGCAGAAATGTAGTTCAAATTGTGATGTGATATCATAGATAGTACCTTACGCTGCAGCTGAGACCAGTCACCATCGGATAAATGTAGCACCGGAGACTTTACATAAATTTTGTTTAGAGGCTTGCCATCGAAATGCGCTTGCCTCAGGGGGTTTTGCGTCCTAGAGCTGGTGCTATGTCAACTGGCATAATCATAATGTTTGCTGCAGTTGGGGTCTGCTGAGTTGGGGCATCAGAAATGACCAGTGTAGTAGGGCTAGAGTCTGCTAGAGTTGGGGTGTTTTGTGGGTCAGGTGATATTGCAACTACACCTAATGGGCTATTTGATTTATCAGGTGCCACTACCTTTTCCAAATACTTTGCTTGTGCTCCTCCACGATCAGCAATCACCCTCTTCCTTTTAAACGTCTGATACACAAGAACAACATTTGAATGGATAAATATGGTATGATGACAGATGGAATATGTACTGAAAATGGATAGGCAAGCCGTATTCACATACACGATGTGTAAACTAAGCTAATGGCAGTTCAACAAATTAGAAGCAATGCAAGGCATCAGTTGCAAGATATGTGCGACAAATATAACCTTGGAAAGTTAGAGCAAGCACCTTGATGGGTGAATAAGATAGGGCATCTTCCTCTGACTCCTCCACTAGGGAGCTACATTGACTTAGGTCTCCCTCTAGCTCAGAATCACTGTTAGGATCATATTCTGAGCATGAATCTGTAGGTGGAGAGCGTTTGCATTGCATTGCATCTAGACTTGATTTCAGTCCCTTAATGCCAAGTTTGATAGCCATGGCATTGTTCTGCTTTATTCTTTTCATGTGCGCAAGCTCATAATCATTATGATGCTATTCAGAATCTGAGATTCATGAAAACATAAAAAGTAGTCAGATTATCTATGGAATGCATTGCGGATTCAACTCGAAGAGTGTCTATCTATAAACCCCTGCATATGCAAAGTTCACCCCAATCATGCTGATCAGACCACACACAGAAATACAAACCCCTTATGTCTCTATAACAGGCAGACACACATTTCAAAACTGAAGTAGGAACATTAGAATTATATGAAATTCGTATTTGAACAAATAAACTAAGGAATTATGAGTGGCATAATGTTTAGCTTCAAGGGTGGAGTGTTGGTAGTGCGACACAAAGCAAGTAGGCAGATTGTATTCCATGTAAAAGATCGAAGCCTATGTAAAAGCTGGAAATGAAACTTTCTTTCTATACAATGCAGTGTTCGTTGCCCACACATGATGGAAGAGATCACATAGAGAAATACTATTCACTCATGTCTGGGGTTGCAGTATTTAGAAACAGGGTGGTCCACCCTAAAAGAATATTGACAACAAATATGACAAGGCAAGCATAGATGTAGTGAATCAATCATTTACTTGTGAGCTCACTAGGACAAGTATGCAGAATTGTAACTGCAGTAAGAGACCGTCCAAAATCCAAATCAAGAAGTTTGTCTAGCACTTATTGTTTGCAACTAATCGACATGAATAATTGTATATTATATCGAATGAGTAAGCAAGACAAGTAAAATTTTCAACAAACCTGGCTTGCAGTAGTAATCTGGGTCAATGTCACTACGACCAACAATCCAAAATGACTAGTGTCTGTTCCTAGGGACGGAATTTTGAAAACCCTGTGAACTTTACAAGTACTAAAGATTACCAAAATACATCTGAACCATTAAGAAGGTAGCACTGAGCACACAACAAACCCTAATGACAGTCCTGCCTAATGAGTAATGAATCAATTAGAAAATGGGTGATGAGGAGTGGCTGCTGAGTGTTGAGGACTTATCTCAGGATAAACCGGCTTGGCTTAGTGGGTGCTGCACGCCTGAGCCCTGAACGGACTAGGAAGGTAGGCACGGCGGCGCGCCTGGGCAGCGGTGACGCTGTTGGGCGAGCGAGTCCTGACTTCATGTTAGTCCGGCGTCTCCTCCTAGAGTCATGCTGTCCAGGGACGGCAAGTCGCCGGCGAGGCAGGCGGCTGGGGCGAGTAGAGATCGGAAGCGCACATTAAAACAGAGGGGAATCGGGGCTTGGGACGACCCAAAATCCCAGGGTGGGCCAGCCCACCGTGGGCACCCTATAGAGATACACACTCGAGCGGCGAACATGCATTTTCAAAACTAACTTAGGAACATTTAGCTGACCAATTAAACGAATATGTTTTAATAATATCAGATTCGTATTTGAACAACTAAGCTTGTTTAGCTTGATGGGTCGAGCAGTGCTATTATGACACGAAGCACGTATTCTAATCGTATAGTGATCATAAAAGGGGGAAACCAGATAAATGATATTTAACAGCCATTGTTTGCTTCGAACTAAGAACTAAATTCTAAGAGCTGAAAAGAAAGTAGAGTAACCAAGTTAAGATCTATTTTCTGGTTGAGATCAAAAAGTTGAGGAGATATGAAGTACCACCTCTCTTGCGGCGCCGTGTAGGCATCGGGGGTGCGATGGCTGTCAGTGGCGTTGAAGCAGATCTACGATGGTAGACGGGTGCACCGGGGGATAAGTCCCGTTGCGGTGGAAGAGAAGGTCATGTGAGCGGCCCCGACAAAGAGGATGACAGCGCCGATGAAGCGAGAGGACGTGATGCAAGGCTCTTGGTCCGTCGCCGTGGATGAGAAACTTCCATCTCTAGTAGTGGATGACGTGGTCTTGGTAGGCGCTCCAGCATGGTGGAGGACGGTGGCGATGGATGTGGTGGAGGACGGCGGCGATGGATGTGGTGGAGGGCGGCGGCGATGGATGGGGTGGCGGGCGGAGGCTGGTGTGGGGATGGTGTTCTAGCACAGACGGTGTATGAATGGGAAAATGGAGGGAAAGGTACGGGGAACCATGTTTTTGGGACGCGCCTGTCTGAAATATGGGAAAGTTATGAACTTAGCCCCCGTTTAAAATTTGGACGTCTCATCGGTTGGGGATACGACGGTAATCTCGCATCTCGCCAATATTTGCCCAGAGTGATTTCGGGCAAGGAGAGGGTGGTTGGAGCCCATGGTTGGTGCACACGGTGTATGAACGGGGCTGACAGGTAGGGCGGTTGTGTCACGTCTGAGTGAAGTTACAAACCTGCCCCTATTGAAAATATTTGCCTACATCGATTTCGGCCGAGTCGAGTTTGTTTTGCCGCCCACCGTGTATGAATGGGGAAATGGAGGGAGAAACAGAGGTCTTTCGGACGAGCTTGAATCAAATGTGTTTTGCCGCCCATGTTTGGCACCCACCGTGTCGGAATGGGCTCAGAGGCGGTCGTGTCACGTCTTATTGAAGTTACTATCCTACCCCTATTTAGAGCAGTGGAAATCAGGCCGATGGCTTGTCCGTGTAATGGGTAGACAATAATTTACATCTCCCAAACACTTGGCTTCGGGCAGCCGACGTGGGAGTGGACATTTTGCCGCTTCTTTCGAATTTTGGGACAATAAACATCCACGTTTACCCTGGCAACTAAATTCGAATCCATTTTGTATTCCTATACGAATCTTTATAAATCATTCTATGTGTTTTTATATATTTTCAAAAGGATGACAAAGATGTATTCCATTGTCATATATGAATATGGTTTACAAATGCCGATACTCAAATTCAGAAGCTAGAATCCAGTTTAAGGTGAATTCGAATATTTGGAACACTTCATGTCCAACTCAAATGTCACACGCCGCATAATGTGTACTCCCATTTAGATATGTACACAAGCGATGTATCAAGATTCAAATACCGAGTGAATCAACCAAGAATGTACAGAACTAACAGACATATAAACACTTATAGAGTATATGGATCAATAATATCAACTAACATACATAAGCCTGGCCGCTGTACTTTTCTTTGCTACAACAACATCCGTTTTTAGCCAAGCTACTACAACATCTTGGTCCTTTCCGATGCGTGCCACTTATGGTCCACCTATACTACTATTATTGCTGAATGCACATTCATCCCGATTGGCATATTTGTAGGTCTGGCATAGCAATCAAAATGAAATGTCTCCGAGTCTTATCAATTAATGCAGACTTGTGCTCAAATAAAATTACAAACCAAAAAATAAAAAACAGAAAACAATTATTACATGATCTCTAAAACAAATGGTTTGATTGATTACATGAACAAACACCACAAAGGTTATTCAATGATGGAAAGAACATTTCACCTATGATTTACCAAGTGGGAATTTAATTTCCTTTTTTCCTTCAGGACCTTAACAATGTGGTCAGTCTCATCTTGCTTCGTTTTGAAATCCACCAAATATTTAATGGTTGTCTTGAGTATTGCTAATGATTGTGCTGTTTGCTTCCTCAACATGTCAACTTCATCTCTAAGTGCAGAAGCAGAATCTCTTTCTACCACTAGTTTAGCCTCTAGAGCATCAACAATTGTCAATTCATAATGCACGATTGGGCCGGTGCCACTGCTGTGGGATGATACAACGTCCATGGGGACCTCGCTCTTTGATCTTGGGCTAACCTGTTTTGCCATTAAAGTTCTGATTGGACTTAGAAAAGTTGAAGTTAGCAAAACATCTCAATTGGGAGTTATAATAGCAAACCCGTTAAACAAACAAGGAATTAAAGAGTTTCAATTCGATGCTAAAAAGTAGTTATTAACATCATTGTAACCCGTTGTTGCAGCTGCAAAGCAGTTAAACAAACAGGTAGCTACTTAAGTTCAGGCAAACAGGTAATTCTTAACAGTAAGTATCAAACCCATAGATAGGTGCAGTCTATAATAGGATTAACAGGCTGTGGCATTATGTAATCAGTAGCAAACTAAATTAAGCCAAGCAACGTAATTGAACAATTTTGCAATAAGTGGCTAACTAAAATTCCGAGAAGCAGGTAACTGAACTTACGCTAGTTCTTTGTACAGGCACACTGCAACTTCTTTTTCGCTTACAAGGTTGTACGAAGGAGTCCATGGCATCAATTGCTTGGATACGCAGTCCCAATACTTCTTTCTTCCCACACTGCATTGGTAAGTCGAATGGTTAATCTGGTAAGATGGTGCGTCCTTGATATGTTATATGAGGACGTGTAGTCAGACTAGTTGTAGCCACACACATCACACTAGCTTTTACTGTATATTTCGTGTGATTACTTTTGGCATATCGAGATCTAAGCAATCTACAATAGGATGAAAAGACTGGCATCCTTCACATTATTGGCGAACTCAGTTCATAGAAACAAGCAATTCAACCCTTCTGTGGCTAAATCAAAAGCGCCACTGGAATATTTTTCACTACCCCTATCATACACGCAAAAAGGGGCGACGCCACCATAGGGGCTGGTATGGGCGGCCGCCTCGGGTGGCTCAAAAGTGTGCACCTAGTTTGAGTCATCCAGGTTGGCCCAGGCTAGTTTTGTTCGTCCCAATGCACGAGCAGGCAATGTAAAAAATGAAGAAAAATGTTTCAATTTGGATAGGCCAATAACATAAGTGCAAGGCAGGCCCTTTAGCAGGCCCGCGGCCCAAACGAGCGCCTCCCATATCGATCGACAGCAGGAAAAATCCCAATTCATCCGCTCCAGCCTCCAATCTGGTTCGCTCCTAACCTAACCGCCGCTGGACAGACCGACACAGCACTTCCTCGCGCCCTCGTTGGAGGGCGGTCGCCGGACTTCAAGCGAATGGAAGGACAAGAATATGAAGATCCAACCCTGGTGTAGCCTGCGTGGGAGGCAACGGCGGCAGCACGGGCATGGCATCGAGCTTGCGCAAACGGACAGTCGCAACTTGCAAGAGTAGCATGCGCAACGAGCAGGTACATCACATCCTTGATTATATCTAATTCAACTCTTCAATTTCTGGCCAATAGTTAAACCTGACGATGTTGTAAAACTGCTTGTATGTAGGGAATCTATGAGAAAATGAAACCAATTTCTACTTATTTTATAACTCCCCAATCAATACTGGACTGACTGAATCTGATGTATCTAATCAAGTTTCCGGTGCAAACATCCAAGCTCATGTTGTTCTTGAGCCTGAAGTGTCTAATGAACAGACTGCTAATGAAGGATTTGGTGCAAACATTTTACATGCTCCTGGTGATGAACATATAGTGTCTAATGAGGCATCTAATGCAAGCATTTTGCAAGCTCCCATTGAAGGATTTAGTGTCTAATGATGATCTGCTATGTTGAGAGAGACATAGAGATTTGCAGACATTGATGACAAGCAAATTATAGTGCATTTTCATGGCTTGAGGAAACATCGAGGCCATCTACCAGAAAGTCCCCGTATCATGCGTAGCATAAATACTTTTCTAATCTGTTGTTTGAAACTATTGGCATACTTGTGCAGGATAGATATATTGATATGCAATTTGCGCACTGGTTATAGGTGCAATTACACTTCGATATTTTCAGCCAGAGAGCGAATAATTCAAGCAGGTACAGACCATGTTTGTAGTCCTTGTATACCATGTTGCATTTTGTGTTTTTTGGTGCTTGCATCATTTAGTGTTTATAATCTAAACTACTTTGGATCATTAGCTAGTTTTCAAAGTGCATGTAGCTTCACATTTCTCAAGTTATGTTGATTTCCGGAGTGCAAGTGCCTTCGTATTTTTTAAGTTAAATGTTTGCCCCTGGTAACTTAAATTCGTGGATCCGCCACTACACACAAATCATACATGAATGCCAGTATGAATTAAATGAAATGCAGGGACTTACGCTAGCTCATTGCACAGGCTCACTGCATCTCTGCTTGTGCTTGGGATGTTCCATGTACAAGTCCATGTTACCACTTGCTTGGATGTGCAGGCCTTGTGCTCCTTGCATCCCCCTCTGCATTTTTGACACGGCGAATGGCTGATCAAATAAGAGGAACCGACCTTGCTGTTGTACCAGAGGACAAATACTTACAAGGTTATACAGGTGTGCAGGATGTGTACCAGATCCCGTAGCGCCATCATGCTTCGCTAAAAAATGGATTTGCTTGTTTCAGATGATATCTCCAGAAGAAATAAGAGTTAAAGTCAGAGTTTGATAGGCGTGTAAGCTAAGAGAGTAGTGAAAGGATATCCAAACATCATCGGAACAATGCACAAGGGAGTGATGTGTGGATACCTAGTTCGTGCCGGCATTTGGGCATGCTCGCCTAGTTAGAGTGCAGGTCACTTCAGAGCCGTTGAGGGTGATGCGCTGGCGTTGGCTGGCCGTGCACGGATGCAGATCTTGACTGGCAGCGGAGCGCTATGATGCGGTGGATGAGACCATTGGTGAAGCCCCAGTGGCCTCGGGGGGGGGGGGGGGGGGGGGGGGGTGGAGGTGCGACGATGTGCTCGGTGAAGTAGCCCTGGTGAGCTGGGAGACGGCGTCGGTGAAGTGCACCTGATGCGGTGGAAGTCGGTGTCTGTGAGGCATGTCGGTTGCGGCGGCCGACGTTGTTGGTGGACCACCCGGTGCGGTGGACGAGGGCGTAGATGAGGTAGCTCCGGTGCGGCGGTGAATCGCGACCATTGTCTTCGTCATCGTCATCCGGCACATAGGTGGGGAAAGAGACGAGACGAGGGGCGATTCGAACTTTGCTTGGGTTGGCGGGGAATTAGGGATTTGAGCAATCTGGGCGCGGAAGGGGACGATGGACAAGGGAGATTTTGCAGGGCTGGAACTGGGGCCGCCAGATATTTCAATCCGAAATGTGGAAGCGTGAACTTATTTTGTCGTCGTCCTTTGGGGGGGGGGAGGGGGGGGGAGTGAGGGAGGGGGGTGGGTGGCTGGGTGCTACGCGTATGTCCGACACATGCGACCACCATGACACGACCCTGGTGCGCCTACATTTGAGAATGCAAACGAATCTTCTTTCATTTGCAAACGAATCTGTATGTATTACCTTGCCCGTGTTTTCCTTGCAATAATTAGTCATTCGAAACGAGATACTATAAATTAATTAATGAGGAGTTATTTGAAAAAAAATCGAAATGGTATCCACGCTAATGTGGATTAGAGTGTGTGTCACATAGCGATCTCCAATTCTAACGTGGATTTCGCATTTCACTGTATCCACACTACTTTTTTAATACAAATTTATATGTATATGATGAACACCATGGTAGTGAGAAAACTTTTGGATGGATCCAAACATATGACCTACAAAATAGCACAACAAATCGAGTCAATGTCAACTTTTCAAAACCTAGTATGGCACGAATTCGAAATAATTACCCATATGCATGGTCCTCAGTTCAAATCTTACAATGTACACCGAATTGAAACATCGATATTATGTCTCGTACTATCTACATTCAAATGTTGTTTTTAGCCCCCCCCCGCACACATGCTACATACTTCCTATATCGGTCAATCTTCCTCTCCTAACCAGCTTAGGAAGCTATCGGTTTCCAACACACATCCATTCTTTCTCTCCATGTTTCGATCTCTAACTGTCTCAACTACAGAACCCCCCTTTTCTACTATGTTACGAAATGTATTTACTTCATACACCCGCCATTGCACCCCATGCCGAGCTCTCTCTCTCTTTCTCTCTCTCTCCCTCTCACCCTCTCGCGCTAAATACATGCATTGCCTATCTAGCCCCCCAACCTCTCGTGCGCACGCATACACATTGTCTATCTAGGTCACTCCCTCGAGACTGTCTCACTCTTTCTTCCGCACGGCGGGCCACACTCGCTCAATCTCGCTCTCTTTATCTGAGTCTCGTTTAACCTCGTTTTCTTTCACACACAAATGATATATCTCCCTGTTCGGGCCTCGATCGACACACTCTATACTCTCTCACATAGATTGTCTATCTAGGTCAGTCCATCGAAGCCGCCCCCACTCTTTCGACCTCATGGTGGGCCACACCCTCTCTCTCTCCCTCCCTCTCTCTCTCTGGATGTCTCGATTGACCTCGCTCTTTCTCGGACAAAAATGATATATTACCATGTTTGAGCCCAATTCGACTTATTCACATTGTATACTCTCTCACACACATTGTCTATCTAGGTCACCCCAACCGTCTCACTCTTTCGATCGCACGACAACCCTATGTGATCGATCGACCTTGCTTCCTCCCAAGCACAAAATATATCTACACGTCTGTGACTGTATCATCTCTCAAGCTCTATCTTGCAGCCCCCACCCTTGCCAAAAGCTCAATCGGACAATATCTCTCCAGAGCATATATATTTGTTCCATGAATGTCGGACCACACTCACTTTGTCTCTCTATCTATATGTCTCTCGATTGACCTTGCTTTCTCACGCCGTATCTTCCACACATTGAAGCTACCTCTCCATCCCTCGCAAAGCCGGAGCTATTTACAATGCGAGGGGCACTCCAACCTTGGATTAATTTGTGTAGGCATTTATTACGGTCGGTTTAGATTATATTTTCGTAGCATTCGGCCCACAACTACTCGAAACACCGTTGCAACCCCCGCAACTCCCCTAGTTGATTCCCTCTGGCTCGGTCATCGCTCTCTCGCACGTCCTTTCTCGCCTTCAACATCGCACCATGGTATTATTGCAAAAACTCTGTTGTTCTCTTTAATTATTATAAATAAGCTACAAAACTACACACCGATAGTCCACTTGGAATGGAACAGATTTGGACCCACAAATTAAAGTGCTACAAATTACACACCGAGGGGCCCACATGTCATGAAACAAATTTGGATCCATATATAAATTAAAAAATAAAGGACGAGGATCGAACATGCGACCAGGGCCTTCAAGTCGCACGTCAATAGGCAACATACGTAGAACAACAATGTTTGTTGTACCTCCCTTTGTTCACATAATGTTTTTATATTACCGCAGCCTATTTAATTGATAACATGTGATATTATTTTTAGTACTATTCACCTTCACTTAATGGTGGGTTCCATGTGTGCTCTCTCTCTCTCTCTCCTCCCCTTCCGCGTTTAGACGCACAGGCAAACACAAAGAACTCGCGGGTGATGTTGCCATTGACCATATCTGGACGCATTCATAAGTTACGGCACCAATTTCACATGCTAGCAGCACTAGTCACTGTGTACATGCAATGCATGTTAATGTGGAAGTATATTAAGTACATGCGGATATTAAGTTGGATATTATTTGCGTGTTATTATGTGATTAGCACTATTTTTGGCATGAAATTAACTGCACGCTAAACGTGTTGAGCGCTCGACATTGAAGCAGTCTAGGTCATTGGATGACAAGGAATACATGTGGCTTGATGAAGTTTTATATTTAATTTGATACGGCTCTAGCAGAACATTCAATCGATCAAACCATAGATTTTGTCCAGTCTGACTCCAACTTTAAATTATACGACGATCGATCTAAAATAAACGGAAATGATAAACGTTCGGATTTTAAGCATGGCACTCCGAACGTTTTTCATGGCAAATTTAGATTACGCGGCGGCGGCGGGGGCATCTTGCGGTGGGAAGCGGCTCCTCTGCCGTCCTCTGTGTGTTGTCGGGCCACTGACCAACGGCGACGTCTTGCGCCGTTGTTGGCATACTCCTGGACGTTGGCCCTAGCTTCAAGGAAGGCCACAATGTTCTGGACTTCGGTCTCCAGGAGCGAGTCAACTGGCGGGAGGAGGCTACTAGCGTTGGTGCAAGGAAGCGGTCGACGGCGGCCATCCATGTCGCTGAGGGGGGCACTGCCACCCGCGCGGGGACATGCGCTGTCAACGGTGGGACGGAGACATTCGTGTGCACGGGCACCGGCATGGGCACGCACGTCAATGCACGCACAGGCGCAAGCGCTAGTAGGTGCACGGGCACTGGCATGGGCGTGCGCATCAGTGCACGCACAGGCGCATGCCCTAGCAGGTGCACGGGCGCTTGAAAGTCGGCGGGGACCACGTGGAACCCCGTGGCATCAAGCTCGGCGACAATGTGCGGCTCCCAGCCCATTAATGCCACGGGGATGGGCGCTGGCGCAGTCGGGGCTACGGGAGCCGGAACGGGAGCGGGGACAGGCGCGGCGTCTTCCCGCAAGGCCAGTTCAAGCTCGTCCCAAAGCGCCTTATGTTCTTGAGACTCCCGCTGGGTGTCTTCCTCAGAAAACTGGAAGACTAAGGGCAGACCATCGTGATGCGGCATGGCGTACGTTTAGGTCAGGCTGGTTGGAGGTAGACGACAAGAGAATCGTAGAGGAAGAGAGAAGATTGTAGCGATACCGGGTAGTGCGGGGTTGATTTTGAACTACGGCGCCGACGACATCAAAAGTGGGAGCAGTTGGGACGAAGGTGGGCGGTGGAGCCTGGTCAAAGGGCTCGCCTCCCGGTGAGCCTGCACAGTGGTCTGCTCGCACGCTTCCCTGTCAGCCAGCGCAGTGGCCTGCTCGCACGCCTCCCGTCGACTCACACGCTTGCTCGGACGGCACCTGCCGATGAGAAGCGAGACTCGTGGCGGCACGTAAATGCCCACGGTTTCAATAGTGAAAGCGTTCGCCTTAACGTGACAGGTCTTTATTCCAAAATACCTTGGCTCTTCATTTGTGCAATTTGTCATAAGAAGCTTGTCTCAAATTGAAGAAAAAAATTACGAAGTAATATTTGTGCCATATCACGTGACCATGCTCAGTTTCAAGAATTTATGGTCACTTTTGGATTTTCTGAAATTTAAGATCCAGGATTCGAAACAATATCATAACCTGCATCATGCAATAAATTTTCAAGCCATACATCTGTCCTGTTGTATTTCTTAAGAAAGGATTTGGTCAAACATTTTGCTTAGTTAGACTTCAGACAAGTTATATATGCAGAGCAAAAGGATAATCCCTCCGTACTAGTGCATTGCCTGATATATTAACTCAAGTACCAGGCACGAACAAACGGGCTCAATTCTATGCTCATCCTGGTGTAGTAGTAGTAGTACTAGGCAATGCAGTTGATGGGTGACCTTGGCGAGTGGCGACCGAGGGAATTGAACCGTGACCGACATGGTAGGTAATGTTGTCTAGTTAATTTTTTTTGAACACAACATTGTCTAGTTACTAAAGCATCCCTCCGTTGTTCATCGGTAGTCATTATGGACCGGGGACATGAGGGGAATTTCCTAGGGCTGGAATTCTCGCCGTCAGATATTTCGACTCGAAATGCGAAGGCTCGACTAGTTGGGGTTGCCTAATGTGCGTACCACGCACGCCACCAGAAGGACACGAGCCCGGTTTTTTTAGGATCAACACGAGCCAAGGTCTGGCTGGTACGCCGTTGGGTCCTACCATTCGAGAATACGAAAGGAACCTTTTAAGTTGCCGAACGAATCTATGTGTATTACAATGCCCGTATTTTCCTTGCAAATACTAATCTCAACGTGGTAATTGATTTATGACGAGTTGTTGAATTAGAGTGAGTTTGTGATATAGTGATCTCAACGTGGATTTCACATTTCATGGTATCCCTGCTAAGTTTTTCAATGCAAATTCAAATTTAAAAGATGAACAATATGGAGGTGAGAAAACTTTGTATGTATCAAGCATATGACCACACACACACACACAGACACCCACACACGAACACAACAACAATCCAATAAGTATAGTGCATCTATTTTTCCAAACCATGCATGTATGACACGAATTCAAAAATACTCCTTCTGTTCCTAAATATTAGTCTTTTAGAGATTTCAACAAGCGACTACATACGGAGCAAAATGAGTGAATCTACACTCTAAAATATGTCTATATACATCCGTATGTGCCAGTCCACTTGAAATCTCTAAAAATACTAATACTTAGGAACGAAGGGAGTAAAATGTAAGACATGCATAGTCCTCAATTCAATATTTAAAATGAACATGAAACTGAAACATGAATATTAAGTCTAGTACTACAGTACATGCAAATGTTGTGTTTAATTAGGCGGAGCTATGATTGTCGGGGGTCACCCCCTCGACCTTAGAGAAAATTGTGAAGCTCAGTTTAGGGTTGTTTAGATTATATTCCCCACCCTCCCAACCATCGATTGGTTGTGCACCCCCACCCCTCCTCCCCGGGAGAATATCATGTGCCCCCATACCTTAGATGCTATATGCCGATACGAGTTGCTTGGAGCTTGTAGATCTGAGATATAGCAGCTCACATGATGTCTTAATATTTTTACAGGAAACCTTGATGAGTTTGAGAATTGCACACAATTGGTACAAAAACTACTCAGATGCCCTTGGATCCCATATCCAACGACCTCGAAGCTCGTATCGCCGTAGCATCTAAGATGAAGGAGGACATCATATTCTCCTGTATGTAAGAATAGAATGTGCTACCACACCTTAGATGCTTTGGTGATACAAGATCTTCGGAGCCGTTGGATTTGTGACCCAACGCCTCCTCGGTGGTTCGAACGTTTTTTTTGCAGAAAAGCCCCCAAAGAGTTCGGCCACTTCTTACAAGCACAAAGATTGCTCAGATGCCATTGGATCTCAGATCAAACAACCTCAAAGCTCGTATCACCGTAGCATCCAAGCTGCGAGAGCATCTTATGTTTTCTCGCACGGGAGAATATGAGGTGCCCCCGCACCGTAGATTCTATGGTGATACGAGTTCACGGAGATCTAACGGCCCACAGTAGGAGGTTTGAATGTTTTTGCAATATACGGCTGAGAGAGTTTGGGAATTGTGCAGAAAGTACAAGTACTACGCATGTGCCATCTGACCACTGATCATACGACCTAGATGCTCATATCACCGTAGCGGGTAATTAAGCTACGGGGAGCACCTAATATGAGCAACGGGGAGCCGTTGGATCCAAGATGCAACGGCACACACGAGGCCTGAATGTTTTATTTGCAAAAAAGCCTTTGGAGAGTTTGGAAATTGCGCATAATTACAAAGACTACTCCCAAGCCATTGGATCTCACTTCCAACGGTGTAAAAACTCGTATCACCATAGCATCTAAGCTGCGGGGTGGATGTGATATTCTATGCTGCTATCATTTTTGTTCGTAAACTTGCAAAATACGTGTAACTTGTGCCGTTACTTGTCTAACCGCGCAAAGTGTTTGTTAAAAAAAACCATCCTACACTGAAATATCAGAACAACACACGGGGGTCCCACTTGTCATTAATCAAATTTGGACCTAAACTAACAAATCTGAAAGACGAGTTTCGAACTAGCAACCTAGACTTCAAAGCGTAAGTCGATAGCCTGAAACAACAACGGTTGTTGGCTTTGTCCCATGACTTGATTTTATACAGTATTACGTTGAGTAGAGTAGAGGGAGTGCCTCGTCTACACATGCATGACCGTTGACTCACTTACTGGTGGGTCCCAAGTCTGCGATCTCTCTCTTCTCTCCATCGTCTAACCTTTGCACGGGCACACACGAAGAGTGGCGCTAGCTTGCCATGGTGTTATTACAACTAAAAAAATTCTTGGAAAATAGAAGAATCGCCTAGAACAAGAGACGTTGTGGCTGGTCAAGACGGAGCTAACCACACCTATCCTCCGTGCCATGTTAGCATGATGAAGCTGTGTGGCTAGTGGGGTGTTTTTGACCGACTGGCTGGGTCCCGAGGTCGAACCGTAGGTACTACATCTGATACAGTAAATTTTTACACGCACATTTTCCTCCGTGCCGAGACATGGCACACCCTACCGCGCGGTTTCGGGGTCCTCCCGGGTGGTGCACGCATATATTCTTCCTGACGTGGAACGCCCTACTGCGCGTTTTCGCCGAAGCAAGTAAATAAATGAGTCGTCAAATCACAAAAGACCACTTTTCCCGCTGAATACATCAGTGAAGCACGTTGGCTAGCTAGTTGGGCTAGTTCGATCGATTAGCTAGGCCGCCACCACATTTGTTTTTCACCCCTTTTTTTATCTACTTGCCGATAGGTAAATTTAAACATCCACCGCGGTGTTGCTCTGGTGTTTGAGTGCGGTAGGATTTTTAATTTTTTGATTGACGGGAGCAGGCGCGGCAGGATTTTTAATTTTTTGATTGACGGGAGAAGGCACGGCAACAATTAGTCACGATGACTCCGCCTATAAAACCCACTGCTCCCTGATGTGAGAAGTCGTCGACTGGTGTTTTACCATGGTGAAAACCAAAAGATTCCCCGCTCCTCGGCTGGCTTCCTCCGCCTTCCCGTAGATTGCATTGTCTTTCAGCCGTTTCGCCCCCTGCATCACCAACGTCATGCGCCTCGAGAAGCAGAGGGACTTCGGTGGTGTTTAGGCACCCTCTGCATGGGCATGTCCATGTCTCGGCGCAACATGACCGTTGGATCAAACTCAGATGGTGCAGATCAGTCACTGTAGCACAAAGTGTGTGGGTGTGTTTGGTTGCATTCTCATCTCAATATGGTGTGTAAGTCACCTTACGAAAACCAAATAATCCCAAAACACTTAGGCATGGTACATTAACTCCCTCCCCATTTCTTGTTTTGTGACATATCAACCAATAAGAGACGTGGGTCGTGCATGCTTTCAATGACTTGAGACTAATAAACATGACATGCAGTGGTTAGTTCATTGCATGCAATGCTATTAATTAGCCAAAAGACATTAAGTTTTCTCGTTTTCCTCTCCGCCTTGGTCATAGTGCACAACGTAAGATGACTTACACACCTAGACGGAGTAGTTGTTTCCTCTTCGTGTATTTGTGTTAACCTACTAGTGTGGACTCATGCACCCTTCATGCACTCTGCCAAACACCCAAAAGTGGGTATAGAAGGGAACTTTTGCTCCCATCCCGTGCACCCTTCATACACCCTGCCTAACACTATTCGTGCTTCATATGGTTCATGTTTTGTGGAGTACTGTAGCACCGTATTCTCCGTGCACTGTAGACCTAGTTCTGTTAACATTGATCTCACCGTTCATTCTCGACCGGACAGTCGAGAAAGCGGTACTATGTTACTACATTACTGTTCATATAATTGACATGCGCACAACATCATTTATTGTCGTCATATCTTACTACACTAGCAACAATATTATGTAGTACTGACGTATGAACCACTGCACATGCCTAGTAGTAGGAGCACTGTGTATGTTCAAGTGGCTTCCATGTTTCGCACTCCTCCATCGTAAGAGTGGAAATGCTTGCTGTAATCATTTTTTTCTTTAGAAAAACAGTGGACGCTCTACCGTGCGGATTATCCTCCAGCCATGCACTAAATTACTCACTTTCACCGACGTGTGGGATAGCCAGCATCGGGGTCCACCAGCCATGCACTAAATTACTCCATAGTAGAGTGACGGTAGACTACCCCGATCGAAGCGCCGCAGTAATGCCCAATGAGCTGTCAAATCACAAAACCCCCTCCTTTCCAGCAGTAAGTTGGACGGACGAAGCAACCATCATTTCACTCTTCTCTCTCAGCTTCCTCTCTACCCAACCCTCGCTTCTCCCTCATCTTGTTCCTCATTTCTTTAAGAAAACCCCGACCTGCTTCTGCCATTGTTCTTCTCTCCCAAAGAAGGAAAGGTGAGTGCATCAATGGTGTTGATTCTGGCCAAGGCCTGGTCTTGCAACCCCGAGACTGATCCTATAACTCCCTCTCTTTTCTTCTTTTGGGTTTGTGATTATGGTTTCTTTTCTTTTATTTCTATTTGACAGTTTCTTGATGGACGCTGGAGCACCGGCCGAAGTGATGTCTATGGCTCTGGCCAAAACCGTCGAGGCTCATGGTAGGAAGAAGCGCAAGCACCCCGTTGAGACTACCCCAGACAAGCTCAAAGCCATCACCCTGTCCAAGCCCACCTCTCCGGGATCCCTCATTAAGCAAGTCCAGGTAATATCTCTTCTTGACGATCTTTTTCTCGATCTTGATCGTGTTTTTTCATCTAACACGCAGTACTAGTACTAGTACTAGTAGTACAACTTTCTGGGTGATCTTGCATGTGATTTTTGTGTGCCAAATGACGGTTCTAAATTCCTCTTTTGACCAAAACATGCGAGAGGTTGACACTGATTTCTTATAGATTACTTTCAACTACTCCCTCTGTCCCAAATTTCTTGTCTTAGATTTTTCTAGATACAGATGTATCTAATACTAAAATCTGACTTGATACATCCGTATCTAGACAAATCTAAGACAAGAATTTTGGGACGGAGGGAGTACTTTATGAACATCAATGCTACCTTTGAAGAGGGTATATTTGCCTCAGTAACTTGTGTTATGGATATTGCAAGTAATCCCTCTGCTCTCATGCCTTTGAAGACATGTTCTAGTGTCTTTGTTCACTCATTTCTGTGCATATATGTAGTCATATATGGAGTATAATATCGAAAATCATCTTATATTTCTGAACGGAGGTAGTAATAAAATATGGTTTCTGTTTGAATTAGAACCAGGTCCGCGGTGGAGATGAAGTGTCAAAGTCATGCCGTGTGAGCTGTAAGAGCCGAGCATGAGTTCTACTGCTAAACTATCCAGCTACTGTGTCCTTGTTGCCACGTGTCCTGAACTAGTGTTTTCCTGTAGCATTGTTGTCAGGCGTGTTCCCGAGGCTGTACTTGACCACAACAATTTCCTGGCTGTGCCTTCGATTACGGAGGGTGTGGTTCTTGTAAAGCTTCCCAACAAATCTGGTGCGGCCTGTCTTCATGATCATGTTTATGAGTGGAAAGACCACTCTGTTAGGTTCTCCAAGGTTGACAAGATGGTGATGGTGGATGTAGACATCACTCATGAAGTCCATGGCCTAGTCAGTTATGCGGGGTTCATCCCGTAGGTCGGTGGCAAGAAATAGTCTGTAGAGTTTAATTAGTGCAACTTTGCTTGTCTGTAGTAAGTACTATTGTTCAGTACTTGATTTGTGTTTGTGAACCCTGTATTGTTTATTAGTATTGCCGCTTTTGGTGTGTGGTCAGTCCTGAGAACGGTCTATTTTAATGTCTGTCCACTCAATTCAGTCTGTATATTTTGAAGTATCCAGATCATCTTTTTTGTGAGGACGGTTTATCAATTATGGTTACACTCCAATATCTATATGCATTGCAGGGTTTATCGCACCCACCAGGATTTCCAGTCCCATGGATGTTCGGTCCATACGATTTGTCACGACCTTTGGACTGTCCTGCTTGTGGCAGTAGGCAGGGCCCCTGCATGCCACCCGTAGTTGGACGATCAATCTTCAGTTTAGTACTTCAACATAGTGATTTCCTGGTAAGGATTCACTCGTGTCACATCAAGTAAATCTTATTGATTTACTATCTAGATCTTATTGATTTAATGTCATGTTTTCTTTCTTTTCTTGCAATTTTACGATGCAGGTTTTGCCATGTGACATTCATCACAGAATAAACCGTTTGGTTTGCTCTACGATGGCTATTTTTGCAGGTTTCACTTCTTATGTCGTGTCAGTAACGAAGGTACTGTCCATCACTTATATTACAGGAAAAAATTGGATCAGTCTGTTGTCTGAGTACAAGCTGAATCCCTATGATGAACTGTAGTTTGGTTTAACAAAAAACACCACAATTAGTCCTTCTCGCATTTAAAAGAAATGAAGAAAAAATCTGGATCACGGTCACGAAGCCTAGTCAAGTTAGAAAGCTGATCATAGCAGACCAGACACGGTCGCCGCTGTCTCGCACATCGGTACCACCTTCAGCAACGGATCGAGCATCGGCAGTTGCTCTAGCACTGATAGTGGCAACAGCTCAGTCTGAACCAGCTGAGGATTGGGCACCGACCGCGTCAGCGGATCAGGCTGATCTACCAGAGGATCGGGCATCGACACCGGCACCTGCTCCGACATCGGAGCACCATCTCCGGCAGTAGCAGCAACTTCGACACCTGCACCAACACTTGCAATTGCATCTACTCCGGCCCGTGCAGCAGCAACCGAACGAGCAGTTGATCCGGCAACAGGCTGGGCTGCAGTTCGCACTTTATATACCAAAGTCCTTACAAAAACCGACATGTCCACCTTCTTGGTAAGCATTGGCCGCCCAAGTGTTTCGTTCTTTTTTATTTCCATGTTGTTTCGCATGATTCACTATGTTGATCTAAATGTTTGGGTATGTCTTCTTGTTTGCAAACAGAGAATTCCTAGAGCAACGAGGGAGTCGTTCAACAATCCGGGCGACAGCGGCCAAGTTTCTCTTACCATGCACAACCTTAGTGTGAATGAATCTGCTCAATATACCGTAAGTACAAAGGATGGTTGCATGATGATTGATGCTAAAGGATGGTCAAGGTTCAAATCTAAATCATATCTTGCGGTAGGGGATGATGTCAAAATCGAACTTTCTCGGCAAGGAGAGCTGGTCGAAATCAACTTTGAAATTCTTCAGTACTGCCGAACTGATCTATCCGCCGAGAGATTTTGATGTAATACTCTGGCATGGTGAAACAAGTGTCCTGTGTGTATAAGTAGTACGACAGTATCATTGATAGAATTGCAACTCTGATTGCTGGTTAGGAACTATCGTTTGATTTCATTCAACAGCTGCTGTGCTTTATTCAATTTTGTGTATTCTCCTTGCGACAGCATCTAAAACCAGCGCCGTACCGACCACTTGCAATATGAAAAGCGCTGAGGTAGAACACATAGGCCCCCAGACATGCAGGCCCACCGGCCTATGGCCCAAAGTCCAGAACCGTGAGCCTGTCTGAGTATTTCTCAGCTGAACCCCCATAATGCCCGTGCGTTGCACGTAACATCAAGATGCATTTATATGAGTATTTTATCTTGTGAGAGAAAAAGATGAATGAGGGAAGGCCTTATTTGCAAATGCGGAGAGGTGTGTGGGTACCTTTTTGCAAAATTGCCATAGTTTCCTTCCTATCTGTCAGATATAAATCAGACGACCTATATTGCAGGATGACAGGCACACCATCATCACCAACTCGTCTATACCGTGTTAAAAAACTCTGTTTTTTATAATTATATATGTTATATATATTCCCCTTGATTTTTATTATGTATAAAATTGTGATATAAAAGATCTTTATATTTCTTTACAGAGGGAATATCTCTCTGTCAAAAATATATTTATGTGTAATAACTAGTTACTCCTGTCTTTCTACTTCCTTGCGCTGATATGTGGGGCATCCGGCAACGGGGTCCACATGCCATATGCACCAAATTAGAGTGCACAACTGCAGGGTAGACACACCCCGGTTGTAGTGCCACATTAATGCCCAATGAGCCATCAAATCACAAAAACCCCCACCTTTCCAGCTTTCCAGCTTTAGCAGTAAGCTGGACGGACAAAGCGGCAATATTTCACTCGGCCTGAATCCCTTCTCCCTTGTCTGCTTGTTCAGAGAAAACCCCCGCTCGGCGATTGCATTGGGTTTTCTCATGGAGAACCTGGTACGAATTCTTCATCCATCCACGATAAATCCAAGTCCCTTGGTCGCGGGTACTCCTAGGATGGCAGCCGCCACCGTTGATGCATTTTTCTTCCTATTGAATCTAGTATGTTTCATTTGCAGTGCCCAAAGTGCGAGGACCCTATAGGTTTCTGCGCCCTCGGCGAGACGCCACACTTGTTCCTTCTCATCCTAACACAGGATTTTAAAACGCGCATAGTATGTTCCTAGAATCCTCTTTTCTATCCGGGAGGGTGGGGTTTTTTGAACATGATGTCAACTAATTTGGAAATTTGGATTGCTATATTTGGATAAAAGGTACCAGGACCATGGTCAACACTGACGTGAAGGAGGAAAGTATTTCTAGATTTGGATATAGGGAATACATTGTGTTCTCATATTATTTTTCCTGCAGTGCATTCCTTGCTCTGCCAGAACGCATGTACTCAAGATGCTCGGCCTTGCCATAACTGAATACACTAGTTTAATGGTAACAGTGAAGACAAGCCATGGATATAGGTTTCGAGTTGGGTTCATGAACCAAGAAGATCGCTGATTTTTTATGGCCGAACTTGGATAAACTTTCTCAAGTGTTACAGACTGAAAGTTGGCGCACGAATGTTGATGGAAATAACAGAACCTGGTCTCATCTTCACTGCGATCTTCCACCCCGACGTCGTTCCAATTGTTCATCCATGTTAGTTTTGTATTTGGTTCTTTCTTGTTGCCTCGATTACTTCTTAATCCACCTATTCTGTCTAACTGATCACAATTTAACTTTAGAAGTAGCAACGAATCTCTCACGAAGATGCTACTTCTAACTAATATTTTCTTATAATTGGTGGCACGTGTAGGTTTTTTCAGAGTTAAGCAGGCTGCTCGTTTGTTATTCTGTAACAACTCGGCTGTTATTGATGGCACTGAAGTTGACTGGGACGACATCCACAAGTTCCTACACTTTATTGATCATCTTGAGGTCCTTGTGGGGCGTTTCAATGGTAGAAGGCCACGTGGGATATGTGTGCCACTGCTACACTCGTTGAACAGGTCCAACTGTGTCGAGAAACTTGTGGTACGAGCTATTTTCTGTTATATATGTTGTTCTCAAACTATTGCTTATACACAGTTTTACAGCTGTGATCTTCTCGAAATAGAAACTGCCCAGTTCTATTGCTCCTATACAGATGCCTGACCATGGTCGGGTCAGACTTGCGCTCGGTCACAACATGATGTTTATCTCGACCTACTCCATTCCCCTTGGAGGTGAAAAAATACTTATTCATGGGTGGTCCCAAATAATGAAGGCCCGTCCATCTTGGAGAATAGGACAGAAGATTATGTTCCTGCTTTTCCATGAATCTAAAGCGAATATCCTGTTTATTGACCACATTGCGAGATGAAGCCGCTTTCAGAAGGTTGTGGATGCGCGGGGTGGCGCCTGGGCCTTGTCCTGGGGCTTGGCGGCCTCACCCTTGGTTAACTGTAGGCAAAGTAGCACTGTTCGAGGCGTGCTTTGTACGGTTGAACCTGTATAAGTACTCATACTGCTTTCAGCTATGGTTGTTAAGTGCCCCTGCTGGTTTCAGTTAAGGTTGTTAAGTACTCTTGCTGCTTTTACAGTATGTCGTGTTTCTTCAGTCTTGTCTTCCTCCAGCTGCCAAAACGAAACCAGTGCCGGCGAGGCCGCCTGCTTCCGCCTCCCATGGCTGGCTGCGCCTCAGCGCACACATCGCCGCCCCACTGTCTCCTAAATCGTTAACGCCGACGTCCGAGGCCTCGCCATCGTCCTCCGTGCACTTTGGTGCGCTCGCCACGGCGCCACCCTCTCGCGTTGTTAACATGGTCAACAAACAACAGGAGTCGGCAGAAGTACGTGGAGAGGATGACATTAGGGCCCACCATGTCAGCGTATGGAAAAATAAAATGCTTCCTCTTAGTGTTTTCCTGTCATCTGGGACCCACGACATTGTGAGCGTATATAGTCAACAGACAAGCGAACATCACAAGATCAACTGGCACCTGGTGAGGGAGTCCTGGATTAGGGGGTGTTCGGGTAGCCGGACTATACCTTCAGCCGGACTCATGGATTATGAAGATACAAGATTGAAGACTTCGTCCCGTGTCCGGATGGGACTTTCCTTGGCGTGGAAGGCAAGCTTGGTGATGCGGATATTCAAGATCTCTTACCATTGTAACCGGCTCTGTGTAACCCTAACCCTATCCGGTGTCTATATAAACCGGAGGGTTGTAGTCCGTAGGCAATCAACTCCATACACAACAATCATACCATAGGCTAGCTTCTAGGGTTTAGCCTCCTTGATCTCGTGGTAGATCTACTCTTGTACTACCCATATCATAAATATTAATCAAGCAGGAGTAGGGTATTACCTCCATCGAGAGGGCCCGAACCTGGGTAAAACAAAGTGTCCCCTGTCTCCTGTTACCATCCGGCCTAGACGCACAGTTTGGGACCCCCTACCCGAGATCCGCCGGTTTTGACACCGACATTGGTGCTTTCATTGAGAGTTCCTCTGTGTCGTCGCTTTTAGGCCCGATGGCTCCTTCGATCATCAACAATGATGCAGTCCAGGGTGAGACTTTTCCCCCGGATAGATCTTCGTCTTCGGCGGCTTCGCACCGCGGGCCAATTCGCTTGGCCACCTTGAGCAGATCGAAAGCTATGCCCCTGGCCATTAGGTCAGGTTTGGAAGCCTAAACTACACGGCTGACATCCGCGGGGACTTGATCTTCGACGGATTCGAGCCACAGCCAAGCGCGCCGCACTGCCTCGATGGGCATGATATAGCTCTGCCACCGAACAGCGCCTTGGAGGCCGCACACACATCGGTTCCGACCATTGATTCGGAGCCTACTGCACCGATCGAGGATCAGCGGTTGGACGCTACCTCAGGGGCTGTGATCTCAGAGGTGATTGAGCCGAACTCCAGCCCCGCACTCCGCATGGCCCGTGACTCCGAGGATCCGGATTCTTCTCCGAGCTCCGAGCCCTCCGCGCCCCTGCCGATCGAATCCGATTGGGCGCCGATCATGGAGTTCACCGCCGCGGACATCTTTCAGCACTCGCCCTTCGGCGACATCCTGGATTCTCTAAAGTCTCTCTCTTTATTAGGAGAGCCCTAGCCGGACTATGGTCAGCAAGGTTGGGATACGGACGACGAAAAAATTCAAAGCCCACCCGCCACCCACTTCGTAGCCACTGTCGACGACTTAACCGACACGCTTGACTTCGATTCCGAAGACATCGACGGCATGGACGACGATGCAGGAGACGAACAAGAACCAGCACCTGTAGGGCGCTGGAAGGCCACCTCGTCATATGACATATATATGGTGGACACTCCAAAAGATGGAGATGGCGATGGAACAGTGGGGGATGACGCCCCCAAGAAACAGCAAAAGCGCCAACGTCAGCGGCGCCGCTCTAAATCCCGCCAAAGCAAAAACGGTGATTCCGGCACGGGAGATAATACTACCCCAGATAGCGCCGAAGAACACCCACCTCAGCAAAATTCGGCACAGGAAGATGGAGAAACCAGCCCTCATGAAAGAGTGGCAGACCGAGAGGTCGAGGATGATAACTATACGCCTCCCTCCGAAGATGAGGCTAGCCTCGACGACGACGAATTCGTCATACCATCAGACCCCGCCGAACAAGAGCGTTTTAAACGCAGGCTTTTAGCTATGGCAAGCAGCCTCAAGAAAAAGCAGCAACAGCTTAGAGCTGCCCAAGAATTGCTAGCTGACAGATGGACTGAAGACCTTGCGGCCGAAGAGCATGAACTCGAACGCCCCTCCAAGAGTTACCCGAAGCGCATGCCGCTACCCCGATCAGAGGAGGAAGCACCTACATCACCAGCGCGTGACATGGTAGACCGGCCACCTCGCGGTCGCGACAGAGAGGCCTGTCGGCCCTCCACCCAAGCCATGCCCCGACGCCGCTCAACTAAGGCATGGGAAAATGCGCCCGACCTGCGAGACATACTGGAGGATAAGGCAAGACAAACAAGATCGATCTATGGATCGCGCAGGCGCCCTACTGCATGTGACAATAATCTTCACTCCGGATACAACAAATCCAGCCGGGCCGAACACAACAGACATAGCCCTTCCAAGCTGCGTGGCGATATAGCCCAGTACAGAGGCGCTGCACACCCGCTATGCTTCACGAATGAAGTAATGGATCATAAAATCCCAGAGGGTTTCAAACCCGTAAACATCAAATCATATGATGGCACAACAGACCCGGCGGTGTGGATCGAGGATTATCTCCTTCACATCCACATGGCATGCGGCGATGATCTACACGCCATTAAATACCTCCCACTCAAACTTAAAGGACCAGCCCGGCATTGGCTTAACAGCCTGCCAGCAGACTCAATCGGTTCTTGGGAGGACCTGGAAGCCGCATTCCTCGACAACTTCCAGGGCACTTACGTGCGACCGCCGGACGCCGACGACTTAAGCCACATAATTCAGCAGCCAGAAGAATCAGCCAGACAATTCTGGACACGGTTCCTAACAAAGAAAAACCAGATAGTCGATTGGTCGGACGCAGAGGCCCTAGAAGCCTTCAAGCATAACATTCGCGACGAGTGGCTTGCCCGGCACCTGGGACAGGAAAAACCGAAATCCATGGCAGCCCTCACGACACTCATGACCCGCTTTTGCACGGGAGAAGACAGCTGGCTAGCTCGCAGTAACAACTCATCAAAGAACCCTGGTAATTCGGACACCAAGGACAAAAGTGGCAGGACACGTCGGAATAAGCAAAAACGCCGCGTCAACAGCGACAGCAATGAAGACACGACAGTCAATGCCGGATTCAAAGGCTATAAATCCGGTCAGCGGAAAAAGCCATTCAAAAAGAATACTCAAGGCCCGTCCAGTTTGGACCGAATACTCGATCGCTTGTGCCAGATACATGGCACCCCCGAAAGGCCAGCCAATCACACTAACAGGGATTGTTGGGTGTTCAAGCATGCAGGCAAGTTAAGGGCTGAAAACAGAGACAAGGGGCTGCACAACGACGACGAGGAGCCCAAGCCGCCGAACAACAATGGACATAAGGGCTTTCCCCCACGAGTGCGGATGGTGAACATGTTATACGCAACCCACATTCCCAAACGGGAGCGGAAGCGTGCGCTACGGGACGTATACGCGATAGAGCCAGTCGCCCCAAAGTTCAACCCATGGTCCTCCTGCCCGATCACTTTTGATCGAAGGGACCATCCCACTAGCACCCGTCATGGCGGCTTCGCCGCATTGGTTCTCGACCCAATCATCGACGGATTTCATCTCACAAGAGTCCTCATGGACGGCGGCAGTAGCCTGAACCTGCTTTATCAGGACACAGTGCGGAAAATGGGCGTAGATCCCTCAAGGATTAAGCCCACAAGAACGACCTTTAAAGGCGTTATACCAGGTGTAGAAGCCAACTGTATAGGCTCAGTAACACTTGACGTGGTCTTCGGATCCCCGGACAATTTCCGAAGCGAAGAGTTAATCTTCGATATAGTCCCGTTTCGCAGTGGCTATCACGCCCTGCTCGGACGAACCGCGTTTGCAAAGTTCAATGCGGTGCCGCACTATGCATATCTCAAGCTCAAGATGCCAGGCCCTCGAGGAGTAATTACGGTCAACGGAAACACCGAACGCTCCCTCCGTAGGAGGAGCATACGGCGGCTCTCGCAGCGGAGGTACAAAGTAGCCTTCTCAGGCAATTCTCCAGTCTGGCAATTAAAAAGCCAGACACTGCCAGGCGCGCCTGGAGTAACCCACAGTAGGACCGCCTGGCACACTCTGAGCAAGCGTAGCAAGGCGGCCCCAACCCCAGCTTTCGCGACATAGTGAAACCAGTACCTCGCGTACATAACTATGCCCTTGAAATACCATGGGCACAGGGGAAGGGGCACAAAAACGGCACGCCCAAAATACGGCTTAAAACGTACTAGGGGCTGCCGGATTCTTTTTTTTTTTAATTTTTTCTTACTTTCAGGACTCCATACTTCGGACGACCTGTTTGGCAATTCGACTGCCACACAAACGATGCAAGATCCAGGGAAGCAGACAAGCCATGCCGCATTATGGAATCCCAGGTGGTCTCTGTTACGAGCGCTACACCTGTTTTCAATACAATTCCGCGGCCTGCCCCTGGTCAAGACATACTGAATAGTCCAATATCTTTTGCTTACCGCACTATTTGTATCGTTCGGCTTTGATAAATAGCCTCTCTATAAACAATGCTTAGCTTTTTGTCTATTTTTTGCATTACTCTCTTTTATATATGTTCATTAATGACATGTTGCACCCGTACACTATGGTACGGCAAGTACGCCAGGGGCTTCAGTACCCTTTAATACGGCGAGAGAAGTCCGTACACTTTCACAAGTGCGGCACCCCGAACTTATAGCACTATATGCATCGGCTCCGAATCATGATTTGGGTCAATAGTTGGGTTTGCCCGGCTCCTATGTTTTGGTGCCTTACGTTCCGCTATATCAGCTAAGGTAGCACTAGGAGAACCACTGCGATTGTGCCCCGGTTGAGCTGGGTTAAGCACCTCAGTGGAGAAAGCTAAAACTGACTGTCATGATGAGGCAAGAGACCTGTCGCTGTTCGAGAGGTTTTTCGGGTCCCTAAAGACTTATGCCGCTTCGAGCGAGGAGCTGGATAACCCCAGCCAAGGCGTGGATAGCGCCCCGAACTCGGTCTTCCGAACTAGGGGCTTCGCCGAAATTTAAAATTATAAAGTTCTATGGCTAAGTGAGAGTGTTCAAGCATTATAGTCCGATTGCCTGGTTTGTCGTGCTGAGCGCCTCCCTCGAAGGACCCAAACATGGGAAAAAGAGTGCACAGGTTTATCACTGAACACCCCAGCACTAGTGGCATGGGGGCAGAAGCCGACGACTGGCCATCTCTCAATTTTTGATAAACGGCCGCACAGAAAATAATATTTTAAATTCAATAAGCATTGCTTAGCGCATATGAACAAGTTTTCAGTGCACAGGATAAAATCGAGCGAGTTCATTCAAAAATTACATCCTTGGTGCACTCATCCACTACAAGGCGGGCACCCGCAAGAACATCCTTATAGTAGTTCTCGGGCTTGCGATGCTACTTCCCCGGCGGCGGCCCGTCCCTAACAAGCTTCTCACCGTCCAGCTTACCCGAGTGCACCTTTGCACAGGCAAGGGCCCTACGGGCACCTTCGATGCAGATGGAGCGCTTGATGACCTCGAGCCTTGGACAGGCCTCCACCAGCCGCCGTACCAGCCCGAAGTAGCTCCCAGGCAGGGCCTCTCCGGGCCACAGCCAAACTATGAAGCCCTTCATGGCCTGTTCGGCCGCCTTGTGGAGCTCGACCAGCTGTTTCAGCTGGTCGCTCAAGGGCACAGGGTGTCCGGCCTCAGCATACTGAGACCAGAACACCTTCTCCGTCGAGCTGCCCTCTTCAGCTCGGTAGAATGCGGCGGCGTCAGATACGCTGCGGGGAAGATCTGCGAATGCCCCTGGAGAGCTTCGGATTCGGGTAAGTAACAAGTAGTTTACTTTTATATTTCTGCTTTGCATGAAGAATGCCTTACCCGCTGCTATCTTTTTCACCTCCTCCAACTCTTGGAGGGCCTTTTGGGCTTCGGCCTTGGCAGACTTGGCAGTCTCAAGGGCCATCGCGAGCTCGGACGCTTGGGTCTTTGACTCAAGCTCCAAACTCTCATGTTTTTTTCATGAGAGCCTGAAGCTCTTGCTGCACCTCGCCGACCTGAGCCCCAAGTTTCTCTCGCTCGGTGCGCTCCGCGGCCATTTTCTTTTCGGCCTCAGATAGCGCCTGCTTGAGGGTCGCCACCTCAGTCGTGGCCCCTACAATAAGCAGTACAATCCTGTTATTTTTTGCAATCACACCTCTCTATAGGCACCTTTTTCTGTAAGGTATTTCGTACCTTCTGTCTCCTCGAGCTGCCGCTTGGCAAGGCTGAGCTCTTGCTCGGTTCGCCCGAGGTCCTGTTTCAGGACACCCACCTCCGCAGTCAGTGCGGCGATGGATAGCAGCGAAGCCTGCATACGCATATTGACTCTTTATTGTTAGACTCCTGCGAAATTTAATAGATCCTCTATTCGGCTTTTCTTTCCGAACGCCAAACAGAGCATCAGGGGCTACTGTCTATGCGGTAATATTTTTACATATTTTTTACTTACCTCGAAGCCTGTTAGAAGGCTAGCGCAAGCTTCAGTCAGTCCGCTCTTGGCGGACTGAACCTTCTGGATCACCATACTCATAATAGTACGGTGCTCCTCGTCGATGGAGGTGCCTTCAAGCACCTCCAGCAGATTGTCCGGCGCCTCCGGTTGAACGGAGGCTGCCGCTCAGAAGACTTGCTCCTCTTGGAAGGAGTTTGCCTACCGCAGTCCGAAACTGTTGAAGATTCCGGCGCGGTGTCCGGCATAAATCCGGACTTGGAGCCCTGGGGGGTCTTGTCCCCTTTACTCCTGGAGTCCGGGAGGTCGCCTTGCGGCTCCTCCAGGACCACCTCCTCCTGCCCCGGAGCTCGTTGCGATGCCACTTCGGCGTCATCCGCAGTGCGGGGGGAGACAACGGGTGGAACTGAGTTCATGTCCGATGAATCCAGGGAGCCACTCGACGACTCGTTGAGTTCGGCCCAGGGCGGGCTGCATGATTATATTCGACATTAGGGAAAGCTATGCAACAAAAGGAATATCATGAGTTACTCTGGTATCCGAACAGTTACGATTTCGCCGGACGCCTGGCCCTGTCCGGCCACTCCTCTTCATCCTCGTCGGCGTCGGGGGCGTAGTCCGGCGGAGGGGTCTTCCTCTTCTTGGACCCTTCGGCCTTCCCCCTTGGGGCGGCCTTCCTTTTCTTTCCTCCCTCCGCTGGGGGGGAGAGCTTTCTTCTTCCTCCTCCTCGTTTTTACGGGAGGAGGGCGTCTCGGACTCATCGGATGACGAGTCCGACAACACCACGTTGCGGGTACTCTTTCGAGTCCCCGTGGTCTTCTTCTTCTTGGCCTTCTTTTCCGGCACCACATAAGGCGCCGGAGCCAGCAGCTTCACTAGTAGAGCTGGGGCTGGGTCTTCGGGCAGCGGAGCCGGACAGTTAATCGGTCCGTATACCGCCCGCCAAGCCTGTCAAAGGTAGGGGAGTTTAGATCCCGCATAGAGTTAAACTATGAAAAAGCTGAACATCCTATAAAAGGTGAAAATAGCTTACCTCACTGGCGTGACGCTGCAAGCTGTATCCGCGGTCCTCGGAAGCGGATGTGGGAGCCTCGGCGCCTTTGGTTAGCACCTTCCATACGTCTTCATACATCATGTCGAAGAGCCTGTTAAGGGTTTGGTGCTGCGCCGGGACGAACTCCCACAGATTAAAATCCCGTTGTTGGCACGGCAGGATCCGGCGGACGAGCATAACCTGGATTACATTAACAAGCCGGATTGGCTTGTTCACCAGGGACTGGATGCATGTTTGCAATCCGGTCACCTCTTTCTCGTCACCCCATGATAGGCCCGTCTCTTTCCAGGACATAAGCCGCGTGGGGGGTCCGGATCGGAACTCGGGGGCTGCGGTCCATTTCGGATCGCGTGGCTCGGTGATGTAAAACCACCCGGATTGCCACCCCTTTAGGGTCTCCACGAAGGAGCCCTCGAGCCATAGGGCGTTGGCCATCTTGCCCGCCATGGCGCCTCCGCACTCCGCCTGGCTGTCGCACACCACCTTGGGCTTGACGTTGAAGGTCTTGAGCCAGAGGCCAAAATGAGGGCGGACGCGGAGGAAAGCCTCACATACGACGATAAACGCCGAGATATTGAGGATGAAGTTCGGGGCCAGATCATGGAAATCCAGGCCGTAGTAGAACATGAGCCCCCGGACAAATGGGTGGAGTGGAAAACCCAGTCCGTGGAGGAAGTGGGGAAGGAATACTACCCTCTCATGGGGCCTTGGGGGGGAAGAAGCTGCCCCTCCTCGGGAAGCCGGTGCGCGATGTCTTTGGATAAGTATCCGGCCTTCCTTAGCTTTTTGACATGGCCCTCCGTGAAGGAGGAGACCATCCACTTGCCTCCCGCTCCGGACATTGCTGGAGAAGGTTGAAGTGGGAAGTGCGGTCTTGGGTGCTGGAGCTCGAGTGCGCAGGAGATGGATAGGCAAAGGAGGAAGAAGGCGTAGGTAAAAAAGGTGGATCCTTCTCCCCTTATATGGGCGGATGCGGTTGTGCGTCCCCACCTGCCTAATAAAACTTGCTTGCCTCCCAAGCGCCATGGTAAATGGCGCGGTTAGGGTTACCCACGTCCGTATTGATGAGAAACCCGTAAAAAGGGCACACGATCTCTGCTTTGACAAGACGTGCCAAGGAAACCGCCTCGCAAAACATGCTGAGGTGGAAAAGTAAAAACGATTTGAGTAAAGGACTTGGCCGTAGTGTGATAGTGCACTACGGAATACGTCAGCAGATTTGATTTGTGTTAATATTATTATTCTCTCTATGGCAATATGTGGAAGCTTATTTTGCAGAACCGGACACTACTCTTTGTGTTTACAAATCTTCTATGAAGGACTTGGAGGAGGAACCCGCCTTGCAATGCCGAAGACAATTTGCGTGCCGGACTCGTCGTCATTAAAGCCTGGTTCAGGGGCTACTGAGGGAGTCCTGGATTAGGGGGTGTTCGGGTAGCCGGACTATACCTTCAGCCAGACTCCTGGATTATGAAGATACAAGATTGAAGACTTCATCCCGTGTCCGGATGGGACTTTCCTTGGCGTGGAAGGCAAGCTTGGCGATGCGGATATTCAAGATCTCTTACCATTGTAACCGACTCTGTGTAACCCTAACCCTATTTGGTGTCTATATAAACCGGAGGGTTGTAGTTCGTAGGCAATCAACTCCATACACAACAATCATACCATAGGCTAGCTTCTAGGGTTTAGCCTCCTTGATCTCGTGGTAGATCTACTCTTGTACTACCCATATCATCAATATTAATCGAGCAGGAGTAGGGTATTACCTCCATCGAGAGGGCCCGAACTTGGGTAAAACAAAGTGTCCCCTGTCTCCTGTTACCATCCTTCCTAGACGCACAGTTCGGGACCCCCTACCCGAGATCCGCCGGTTTTGACACCGACACCTGGGACGTAGCAGCTCGAGCAATATTTTTTTTGTTATTGTTGAGACGGAGCAGGGTTTGAACTGGGCTGTGGCCCGTCTAGCCCAGGTTTATATTTTATGTTCACCATGTGACCAACCCAGCTATTCTTTCTTTGTGAAAATGAGCCCAGTTTATTTTTTCTGAAGAATACCCAATCCAGGCCTATTTTTTACGTCCCGATGGGCTGCAACTCTTTCAAGATGCCTGCAAATCTTGAAAGTAATATGAAATGAGTTGTAAATATAAAAACAGATGACAAATTGGCAATTACTTTATAATTTCTGAATTTTTTCACATTTTCAGATTCCTATTTCACTGGGCATTAACCTAATTTAAATATATCTTCAAAGTACATTGAATATGGCTCGACATTTCGGTATTAAAAATAGTTTGGAACCCACAGAAATATGCGAAATTGGCCCTGGCCAACGAAAAAAACGGACTGCAATAAATTGCATAAGAAGTCACAATGAGTTATATTTAAATTATTAAAAAAAGAGGGAATGGTCTGACTTATGGGGCTATTAAGTTGACGCGTATGCAAGATTTTTTAGTTATTATATACGTCAACAAACGATTCTAGCAGATGTAACCATTGGATGTCAATCCAATGACCGTTGTGTTTCTTCAATCTCTGATCTTCTTGCTCCAGCCGCCAAATCCAGCACCGGCGGGACCGCCTGCTCCCGCCTCCTGTGCAGGCCTCACTGCCCCCTACTACTCCCACCGCTGGCTAGGGCATCCCTCTACTCACCCACACCACCTGTTATTCTGCGGCGACGACAACCTCACACCGCAGCCGAACCAGTGAACCCTCGTACTCCTCTCCGCGTGGGCATCCACTGCCATGTCTTCCCCGGCTCCGCGTCGTCCCCTTCCTAGGCCTCGCCGTCGTCCATCGCCCTAGTGCTCTCGGCGCGGCGTGGTCAACGTGGTCAAGGAACGACTTCCATCGAAAGAGTACTGTCGTAGAGAGGCTGACAGCTGGGTCCACGGCAGCCGCAAGGAAGTGCCTCCTTATTACACGGAAAATAATTATTCCTCCACCTGATAGCAGGGACCCACCGGACGGGCCATCATATTTGGGAAAAAAACATTTCCCCCTGACTGCTGGGACCCACCAGACGGGCCACCGTATTTCGCGAAAAAATGTTCCCTCCGCTGTCAGCTCGGACCCACTGGAAGTGCCTCCTTATTATGCACAAAAAATGAATACTCCCCCTGCTAGTTGGGACCCACCTTGGTGGGAGGCTGACTTGTGGGCCTACTAAGTTGACGGGGATGGAGTGCTTTGTCAACTTAGTCAATATGAACGATTCTAGCTCCAGTGACCATACGATGTCAATCCAACGGCCGTAGTGCTTCTTCAACCTCTGGTCTTCTTGCTCCAGCCGCCCAAAGTAGCGCCGGTCGTGCTGCATGCTCCTGCCTCCCATGGCCGGCTGTGCTGCCGCGGAGGCCTCACCGCCCCTACTATTCCTAGCGCTGGCCAGGCCCTACGGCGACGACAGCCTCCCACCGCAGTCGAACCAGTGAACCCTCGTACTCCTCTCCACGTGGGCTTCCACTGCCGCGTCTTCCCCGGCTCCGCGTCGTCCCCTTCCTAGGCCTCGCCGTCATCCACCGCCCTGGTTCTCTCGGCGCGGCGTGGTCAACGTGGTCAAGGAACGACTTCCATCGGAAGAGTACTGTACGTGGAGAGGCTGACAACTGGGTCCACGGCCGCAGCAAGGAAGTGCCTCCTTATTACGCGCAAAATAATTATTCCTCCACCTGACAGCGGGGACCCATTGGACGGGCCATCGTTTTTCATGAAAAAACGTTTCCCCCTGATTGCTGGGACCCACCAGCTACATCTTCGCACGCAAGGAAGTGCATCCGGACAAAAAAAACGATTCGCCCCCCCATTGCTGGGACCCACCAGCTACATCTTCGCAGGCAAGGAAGTGCCTGACAGTCGGGACCCACCTGGTCGAAGCATACATAGCATTGTCATTCCGGTCGCGAATGTGTACGTACATACTGGTCGATGTAGAGGCGCGCACGTAGCATGTACACTTACGTACAGCGGCCAGGGTGCAAGAAAGTAAATACGGCCATGTACGTACATACGGGCGGGGTCTCGAACGCCTACTCGCGCGTACGTACGGCCAGGGCTCGTGTACATGGCTGGGTCGAAACGGAGAAACAACGTCGTCATCGTGTTCATGGGGAGGCAACATATTGCGTCGTGTTCATCGGGAGGCAACGGAGCGCGTGGGAGCCAACCGGCTTGGACAGAACAGCCGATGGAAACGAGGCCTGGCGTACCGCAGAATGGAGGAAACGGCCCTGTGTTCGACCGGCCATGTTCGAAACGGGATATTGTTCATCGGGAGGGGTCTGGTGTACCGCAAAACGGAGGAAACGGACCTCCTACGGTCGAAACGGGGGTCCTGTTGATCGGGAGGGGTGTGGCGTACCGCAAAACGGAGGAAACGGACTTGTGTTGGAGCGCTACGGTCGAAACGGGGGTCCTGTTCATCGGGAGGGGTGTGGCGTACCGCAAAACGGGACTCCACGGGATACTGTTCATCTCCACCGTCGACCCCCTCCAGCCTCCATGGGCTACTATTCATCCACCGTCGACCTCCTCCAGCCTCCACCTGCGACTTTTCATCCACGGGCTCCTGTTCATGCAGCCTCCACCGCGCGCTACTCCACCGGCTACTGTTCAACCAGCCCTCTCCACGGGTTCCTGTTCAACTACCCCTCCACGGGCTACTGTTCATCCAGCCCTCCACCGTCTACTGTTCATCCTGCCCTCCACGGGGTGGTCCTGTTCATCCTGCCCTCCATGGGGTCCAGTTCATCCAGCCCCAACCGGCTCGATCGATCGGGGTCCTGTTCATCCAGAGGCAACACCACGGGGTCCTGTTCATCCACCCCCACCGGGAACTATTCATCCAACTCCCCCAGCAACGCTCACTGTTCATCTAGAGGCAGCATCGATCGGCTTCAGTTAGCAGCAGTAGTGAAGGAATCGCTCGATCAGGTTCAGTTAACGGCCATCGATCGATCGCTCGGGTTCAGTAATGCGTAGCCTGCAGTGCAATCGCTCGGGTTCAGTTAGATCCCAACGCCTTGCACCCACACGCATGCGTGTATGAGAGAAACGCGCATCGCTCGGCCCCGACCACCCACCGTAACCGGGAACACCCTGATATTTTCCTCGCCCTCGCTTCTACCATGGTTTTTTCCATCATGGACAGCCCAAAGAATGTCATGCAGCTGCGTCTCCGGCCCGCCCAGGACGAAAAGCCCATTTTCTGTCATGATTTTTTGTCATAGAAGTAGGACCCCACCACATCTATGATGATACCGTGTTTTGTCATAATTATTGTCATAAGTATGACATATTTTTTTTCGTTCGGCCCAAAATGTCACGGATGTGACTTTTTTGTAGTGATATCTTTTGCCGGGGGTGCCCGGAATCCCTTCCGGTGACCCGATAAGTACCCGGTACCCCCTGAAACACTTCTGGTGTCCAAGTACCATCATTCTATATATCAATCTTTACCTCTCGACCATTTCGAGACTCCTCTTCATGTCCGTGATCTCATCCGGGACTCCGAACAACATTCGGTCACCAAATCACATAACTCATATAATACTAAATCGTCAACGAACGTTAAGCGTGCGGACCCTACGGGTTCGAGAACTATGTAGACATGACCGAGACACCTCTCCGGTCAATAACCAATAGCGGAACCTGGATCCCATATTGTCCCTACATATTATACGAAGATCTTTACTGGCCGAACCATAATGACAACATACGTAACTCCCTTTGTCCATCGGTATGTTACTTGCCCGAGATTCGATCGTAGGTATCTTCATACCTAGTTCAATCTCGTTACCGACAAGTCTCTTTACTCGTTCCGTAATACATCACCTCGTGACTAACTCCTTAGTCGTTTGCTTGTAAGCTTTATGATGTGTATTACCGAGAGGGCCCAGAGATACCTCTCTGATACTCGGAGTGACAAATCCTAGTTTCGATCTATGCCAACTCAACAAACACCTTTGGAGATACCTGTAGAGCATCTTTATAATCACCTATTTACGTTGTGACGTTTGCTAGCACACAAGGCATTCGTCCGGTATCCGGGAGTTGCATAATCTCATAGTCGAAGGAATATGTATTTGACATGAAGAAAACAATAACAATAAAACTGAACGATCATTATGCTAAGCTAACAGATGGGTCTTTTCCATCACATCATTCTCCTAATGATGTGATCCCGTTATCAAATGACAACACATGTCCATGGTTAGGAAACCTTAACCATCTTTGATCAACGAGCTAGTCTAGTAGAGGCTTACTAGGGACACAATATTTGTTTATATATTCACACATGTATTATGGTTTACGATCAACACAATTCTAGCATGAATAATAAACCTTTATCATGAATAAGGAAATATAAAATAAGAACTTTATTATTGCCTCTAGGGCATATTTCCTTCAGTATCCCACTTGCACCAGAGTCAATAATCTAGTTCACACCGTCATGTGATTAACACCCATAGTTCACATCGCCATGTGACCAACACCCAAAGAGTTTACTAGAGTCAATAATCTAGTTCACATTGCCATGTGATTAACATCCAAAGATTATTAAGGTGTGATCATGTTTTGCTTGTGAGAGAGGTTTAGTCACATTCAGATTCGTATGTATTTTGCAAAATTCTATGTCTACAATGCTCTGCATGGAGCTACTCTAGCTAATTCTATGTCTACAGACATGCATCAGTATGTATCCATATTTAGACTTAGAGTCATTTGAATCAATGTCAAAGCTTGCATCGACGTAAATCTTTACAACGAACTCGTTATCACCTCCATAACTGAGAAATATTTCCTTAGTCTTCTATGGATAATTTTGACCGTTGTCTAGTGATCTACTCCTGGATCACTATTGTACCCCCTTGCCAAACTCATGGCAAGGCACACAATAGGTCTGGTACACAACATGGCATACTTTATAGAACCTATGGCTAAGGCATAGGGAATGACTTTCATTCTCTCTCTATTTTCTGCTGTGGTCGGGCTTTGAGTCTTACTCAACTTCACACCTTGCAACACATGCAAGAACCCTTTCTTTGACTGATCTATTTTGAACTTCTTCAAAACTTTGTCAAGGTATGTGCTTTGTGAAAGTCCTGTTAAGCGTCTCGATCTATCCCTATAGATCTTGATGCCCAATATATAAGCAGCTTTACCGAGGTCTTTCATTGAAACACTCTTATTCAAGTATCCTTTTATGCTATCCAGAAATTCTATATCATTTCCAATTAACAATATGTCATCTACATATAATATTAGAAATGCTAAAGAGCTCCCACCCACTTTCTTGTAAATACAGGCTTCACTGAATGTCTGTATAAAACCATATGCTTTGATCACTTCATCAAAGCATATATTCCAACTTCGAGATGCTTGCACCAGTCCATAGATGGACCGCTGGAGCTTGCACACCTTGTTAGCACCTTTAGGATAAAAAACCTTCTGGTTGCATCATATACAACTCTTCTTTAAGAAATCCATTAAGGAATGCAGTTTTGACGTCCATTTGCCAGATTTCATAATCATAAAATGCGGCAATTGCTAACATGATTCAGACAGACTTAAGCATCGCTACGGGTGAGAAAGTCTCATCATAGTCAACCCCTTGAACTTGTCGAAAACCTTTTGTGACAAGTCGAGCTTTGTAGACAATAACATTACCATCAACGTCAGTCTTCTTGAAGATCCATTTATTTTCTATGCCGATCATCGGGCAAGTCCACCAAAGTCCACACCTTGTTCTCATACATGGATCCTATCTCAGATTTCATGGCCCCAAGCCATCTGTCGGAATCTGGGCTCATCCTAGCTTCTTCATAGTTTGTAGGTTCGCCTTGGTCTAGTAACATGACTTCCAGGACAGGATTACCGCACCACTCTGGTGCGGATCGTGCTCTGGTCGACCTACGAAGTTATGTAGTAAATTGATGTGAAGTTTCATGATCATCATCATTAGCTTCCTCTCTAGTTGGTGTAGGCATCACGGGAACAATTTTCTCTGATGTACTACTTTCCAATTCGAGAAAAGGTACAATTACCTCATCAAGTTCTACTTTCCTCCCACTCACTTCTTTCAAGAGAAACTTCTTCTCTAGAAAGTTTCCATTCTTGGCAACAAAGATCTTGCCTTCAGATCTGTGGTAGAAGGTGTACCCAATTTTTTCCTTAGGGTATCCTATGAAGACACACTTCTTTGATTTGGGTTCGAGCTTATCAGGCTGAAGACACCAATATGACTTAAACGGCAGTGCCACAAATATGTTGCACTATCATTATCAACTTTGCATCTTTTGGTTATCAACTTTGCATCTTTTGGCGTCAATATTATGAATATGTGTATCACTATGATCGAGATTCAATAAACCATTTACATTGGGTGTATGACCATAGAAGGTTTTATTCATGTAAACAGAACAACAATTATTCTCTGACTTAAATGAATAACCATATCACAATAAACATGATCCAATCATATTCATGCTCAACGCAAACACCAAATAACATTTATTTAGGTCCAACACTAATATTGAAGGTAGAGGGAGTGTGCAATGGTGATCTTATCAACCTTGGAATCACTTCCAACACATATCGTTACCTCGCCCTTAACTAGTCTCTATTCATTTTGCAACTCCTGTTTCGAGTTACTAATCTTAGCAACTGAACCGATATCAAATACCTAGGGGCTACTATGAAAACTAGTAAAGTACACATCAATAACATGTATATCGAATATACCTTTGTTCACTTTGCCATCCTTCTTATCCGCCAAGTATTTAGGGTAGTTCTGCTTCCAGTGACCATTTCCTTTGCAGTAGAAGCACTCAGTTTCAGGGTTAGGTCTAGCTTTGGGTTTCTTCATGGGAGCGGCAACTTGTTTGCCATTCTTCTTGAAGTTCCCTTTCTTTATCTTTTGCCCCTTTTCTTGGAACTAGTAGTCTTGTTAACCATCAACGTTTGATGCTCTTTCTTGATTTCTACCTTCGTCGATTTCAGCATCGCGAAGAGCTCGGGAATCGTTTTCGTCATCCCTTTAATATTATAGTTCATCATGAAGTTCTAGTAGCTTGGTGATAGTGACTAGAGGACTCTGTCAATCACTATCTTATCAGAAGATTAACCCCCACTTGATTCAAGCGATTGTACTACCCAAACATTCTGAGAATATGCTCACTGGCTGACCCATTCTCCTCCATCTTGTAGGCAAACTACTTGTCAGAGGTCTCATACCTCTCGACACGGGCATGAGTGTGAAATACCAATTTCAGTTCTGGGAACATCTCATATGTTTCATGGTGTTCAAAACGTCTTTGAAGCCCCGATTCTAAGGCATAAAGCATGGTGCACTAAACTATCAAGTAGTCATCATATTGAGCTTGTCAAACGTTCATAATGTCTGCATCAACTCCCGCAACAGGTCTGTCACCTAGTGGTGCATCAAGGACATAATTCTTCTGTGTAGCAATGAGGATAATCCTCAGATCATGGACCCAACCCACATCATTGCTACTATCATCTTTCAACTTAGTTTCCCTAGGAACATATCAAAAACAAAGGGGAGCTACAATGCAAGCTATTGATCTACATCATAATTTGCAAATACTATCAAGACTAAGTTCATGATAAATTAAAGTTCAATTAATCAAATTACTTAAGAACTCCCACTTATATAGACATCCCTCAAGTCATCTAAGTGTTACGTGATCCAAATCAACTAACCCATGTACGATCATCACGTGAGATGGGGTAGTCATCAATGGTGAACATCTCTATGTTGATCATATCTACTATATGATTCACGTTCGATCTTTCGATCTCCAGTGTTCCGAGGCCATGTCTGTACATGCTAGGCTCGTCAAGTTTAACCCAAGTATTCCGCATGTGCAAAACTGTGATAGAGGCAAAGGTGTCCCGTCTTTCGATGAGATGGTAGCTATCATTTTTGGTGGAGTAGACTTTGATGATCCGACTACGAACGTGCGAGGAGGTCGCGCCTTAGCAATTGCTAAACCAACTCCGAGAGGTTATTGACCATGCTGGAGCATGATCAACCTGACCACGAGGGTCTATTTCCTGCAAGAAAACGAAGAACAAGCAAGAAAATAAGATTGTAATCTGGATATTGTGAATTAAGATGAAAGCGTTATTGATCAAGATGGGGTTCTGTGACATCTTGGTCTGGTCGTTGAACACAAACGAAGTACGCGAAGTTGTAGCTATGGCGAACTTTTAATCTAAACAAAACCCGAAGTCTAAACGACGCCCTAAGGGCTGTATATATGGAGGAAGAGGGGGGAATTTCATGGCCCTTGGAGGAGGGGTCCGAAAGCAACCCTAACTCTTGTTTCCCCACACATACGGACTCTAAAAACAACCTAAACTCAAGTATTTCGAAATTACATGGTCCTAACCCAATAATAAGGTGACGCAACACCTAGAATAGCCTCTGGACGAAATTTATTAAGTGGCATCTTGTATATTTCGTCCAAGAATTCATGCACTCATTATGGTGGCTTCAAAGTCCTGAAATCATCACTTGTAACTCCGTTCTTGTTCCCCTTGCGCATGCTATCATCTCCATGCTTGGTCTTGCTCCAGTGTTCACCCCTCTTGTCCATGCTAGGCCCTTCATTTGTAAGCAAAACAAATGTATCCAAATTAGGGAACATCATATTCCCATGAACATTAGAATTATCACTAAAAAACGAAAGTACCTGGTAATTCAATTGGCATGCGCGATCTCTAGTATTGGTCCAGTATGTATAGTAGCAGGAGCCGTGGGTGTAACAATGGTATTAATGTCCTCATCATCCTGCCCTTCTTGAAATGAAGTCGTCCTCGATGGAAACTCATCCTCCTCACCCAAATAAGGCTTCAAATCTGCAATGTTAAAAGTGGGACTAACCCCAAAATCTATAGGCAGCTCAAGTTTATATGCATTATCATTTATTTTCTCTAACACCTTAAAAGGACCATCAACACATGGCATTAACTTTGATTTGTGCAAATTAGGAAATTTATCCTTATGCAAATGTAACCAAACAAGATCTCTAGGTGCAAACACAACATGTTTTCTACCCTTATCTCCAATAATTTTATATTTAGCATTCATACGCTCAGTTTTCTCCTTACTTAACTCATGCATTTTTAAGATAAATTCAGCACGTTGTCTGGCATCAAAATTAACCTTCTCCGAAAATGGAAGAGGCAACAAATCAATGGGTGCATGAGGTAGGAAACCATACAAAATTTCAAAAGGGCACATCTTAGTACTAGAATACAGTGAACGATTATAAGAAAATTCAATATGAGGCAAGCATTCTTCCCACATTTTCTTGTTATTCTTCAAATCATCCCTAAGCATAGTAGACAATGTTCTATTGACTACTTCAGTTTGTCCATCAGTTTGGGGGTGACATGTAGTACTAAAAAGCAATTTAGTCCCCAACTTAGCCCATAAACATCTCCAAAAGTGGCAAGAAATTTAGTATCATTATCTAAAACAATTGTATTTGGCACACCATGCAAGCGAATAATTTCACGAAAGAACAATCAACAACATTAGCAGCATCATCGCTTTTATGACATGGTATAAAGTGTGCCATTTTCGAGAATCTATCCACGACAAAAAATATGCTATCCCTCCCCTTCTTTGTTCGAGGTAAACCTAAAACAAAGTCCATAGATATATCCTCCCAAGGAACACTAGGTACAGGCAAAGGCATATATAAACCATGAGGATTGAGTCATGACTTAGCTTTTTGACATGTAGTGCAGCGAGCAACAAAATGCTCAACATCCCATCTCATCTTTGGCCAAAAGAAATGTGTAGCAAGTACAACCTCGGTCTTCTTGATGCCAATGTGTCCCATTAATCCGCCTCCATGCGCCTCCTGCAACAACAAAAGACAAACGGAGCTAGCTGGAATTCATAGATTCTTAGTACGAAACAACAATCCATCTTTAACGACAAACTTGTTCCATGTTCTACCTTCTTTACAATTCTGCAATACATCTTTAAATTTAGCATCATGCACATATTGATCTTTGATGGTCTCCAAACCAAATATTTTAAATTCAAGTTGTGAAAGCATAGTATAATGACGTGACAATGCATCAGCAATAACATTTTCTTTACCTTTCTTGTGTTTAATGACATTAGGGGAAGTCTCAATGAATTCAACCCATTTAGCATGTCTACGGTTCAGTTTTTCATGACTTTTAATATGTTTCAAAGAGTCATGATCAGAATGTATAACAAATTCTTTGGGTCATAAATAATGTTGCCATGTTTCCAAAGTCCGAACAAGAGCATATAATTCCTTATCATAAGTAGAATAATTCAGACTAGGCCCACTCAATTTTTCAGAAAAGTATGCAACAGGTTTACCATCTTGTAATAACACACCTCCTAATCCAATTCCACTAGCATCACATTCAAGCTCAAAAGTCTTATTAAAATCAGGAAGTTGGAGTAAAGGAGCATGTGTCAACTTATCTTTCAATACAGTGAAGGCTTCTTCCTATGCGGCACCCCAAACAAAAGGCACATCCTTCTTTGTAAGCTCATTGAGAGGTGCAACAATGGTGCTGAAATCTCTCACAAAACGCCTATAGAAACCAACGAGGCCAAGGAAACTCCTCACTTGTGTGACTGTTTTGGGCTGCGGTCAACTCTCATAGCTTCAATCTTGGCTTTATCAACTTTAATTCCTCGTGGAGTAACAACATAGCCAGGAAAAGATACTCGGTCGGTGCAAAAGGTGCACTTCCCAAGGTTACCAAACAAATGTGCATCACATAGGGCAATAAAAACAACACGTAAATGTTCCTCCAAAGATCTGCTATAAATCAGTATATCATCAAAGTAAACTACCACAAATCATCCAATGAAAGCACGTAAAACTTTGTTCATTAATCTCATGAAAGTACTAGGTGCATTAGTTAACCCAAAAGGCATGGCTAACCACTTATATAATCCAAACTTAGTTTTTAATGCTGTTTTCCATTCATCTCCCAATTTCATACGAATTTGGTGGTATCCACTATGCAAATCAACTTTGGAGAATATTGTAGAGCCACTCAATTCATCAAGCATATCATCTAGCCTAGGAATAGGATGATGATAATGAATAGTAATATTATTAATGCCTCTACAATCAACACACATACATGATGTACCATCCTTTTTCGGCACTAGAATAATAGGGACAACACAAGGACTAAGGGATTCGTGTATATAACCTTTGTCGAGCAGCTCATGTACTTGACGCATAATCTCCTTCGTCTCCTTCGGATTGGTACGGTATGGTGCATGGTTGGGTAGCGATGCACCGGGAATTAAGTCAATATGATGCTCAATCCCTCGAATAGGTGGTAATCCCGGTTGTCGTGGGAAAGGATCTGACAATAGAGATAGGGGGTACGTAGGAGAGGGTAGACTCCTAGCTACGGTGAGGTTGTGCACTCGTATTTACAAGTTCAGGCCCCTCTCGGAGGAGGTAACATCCCTACGTCTCGATGCCGCGGAGACTCTGTATATTGGAGTGTTGAGTTACAGGGGGTGCGAACCCTTGTGCAAGAGGGGAGGGGTGGCTTATATAGAGTGCGCCGACCCCTCACAGTCCTCAGTTACACAAGGGTTCAATGAGACAATAAAAGTCACGTACGTTACTGGTAACGCCCGTGTTTAATGATCTTTACGGTGACTGAGTGGGTGTCCGACCGTTGCCATCTAGGGGTAGATCTAAGTCTTCTTCCTTTGAGTGGATTCTTGTTTTCCGAGTGAACGACGACGGTCGAGTGGAATTGGAGTATCCGAGTGGATCCGTTGTCGAGTGAATTGTATCTTCTGATGATTCTAGTCGGTACCTTCTTTCTGTCTTCACGGGCCTTGGTTTTTCATGCAGTGTCCTTGGGTGGGGTATGTAGGTCAAGCCCACGACCCTACCCTAGGCACATGTCATCGTCATTAGCCCCCGAATGGATCGAGGTTCGAGTGAGGAAGGATTGAAGTAGGTTTCGACCATTCCTAGTGTCTCGGAGACACTTTTTAGGAGTCTGAAAGTAAGTTTGTAGGTCAACCCTTCATCAGACGCCTTGATCAATTCTGGTTTCTTGAATATCCGAGTGAAATATGTGGCAAAGCCTTGAGCAGATTGGATTTGGGTATCTCCGATGTGATCGACTAATCCAATGGATCCAGATTTCACGGCATTCGAAATTTGGAGAAGCGGGAGGGCCACGTATAGCGCGGTAAGCGGGACGAAAAATAGGAGGGACTCCTCCATCCTCATGCTGCCTTTTTTGCCACATATCGGACTGGCGTCAGTTGCAGGATGCTCTGGGGATTGCGCTGGCCCACAAGTCAGCCACTTGGACTCGTGAGTATAAAGGGCAACATGGCTGATGTGTGCAACAATGTCGACCATTTATCCCCTTTCCCTCTCGCCTCTCTACTCCACCCACTCCAGCGCAGCACCGTTGTTCTTGCTCCCATCGACCACCGCGAGGATGGTGAAGGACAAGACAAAGGCGCTGGAGTGGGCCAGGAAGACGGCCAAGGGGTCGACCTCGCGCTCCGCTCTGCCGCCGGGCTGGATTCAAGGGGATTGGATTCCCTCGTCAGTCTCGGCGGAGGATCTGGAGCGGCTCGTTGCCAACGGCTTGATAGCACCCGAATCTTGGAGGCTGCGGGAAGGAGAGTTCGAGCCTGCGCCACGTGACGGCGAGCGAGTTCTCCTCACGACCCACGTGGAAAGAGGTTTCTCTCTGCCCCCGCATCCATTCTTCCGCGGTTTCCTGAACTTTTTCGGCGCACAAATCCATCATTTTCCTCCGAACACCATATCATATCTTGCTGCCTATGTTTCAATGTGTGAGAGCTTCCTGGGATGCCACCCGCATTGGGGGTTATTCAAACACATCTTTACCTACCGATCTCAGTCGGTTAAGAAAGCCAATCCGATTGATGAGAGAACCCATGTCATCCAAATGTGTGGAGGGTTGGGCGTCCAAATGAGGGGTAGGAGCTCTTTTCCTCCTATGACCTTTTCGGAGTCAGTTAGCGGGTGGCAGTCGACTTGGTTTTACTGCAAAGATGTTTGGACTCCGGGCACATCGACTGCTCTTCCCCCTTTCTCTCTGGAGAGATTCTGTGCCCCTTGTTCGCTGACTGTAGAGGAGGAGGAGAAGGGTGAGGTGGCCATCTTGGTCGACGCAGTCGCTACACTGATCCGGGGTGGAGTGACAGGTATGGATTTGTTGGAAGTGTTTCTCAGTCGGCGCATCCAGCCCCTGCAAGCTCGCGACCATCCCATGTGGCTGTACTCAGGAGCAGACGACACCACTCGGACCCACCCGGAGGAGGTCACAGAGGAGATGGTGGACCAATGGCTTCGGAGCATTACAGGTAACAAGGACAATCCGTGAGAGGCAAAACGGATCTTGCCATTCGACACCGAGCACCCTCCTGGAGAGGTAAGACACAACTTGTCGAGTGAATCATTTATGTTCTTCGATACACAACTGTTTTTGGAATACGACTGATTTTTGTAACCTGTGCCTCGTAGGTATTCACGAAGATGTACTCGCCTATACCGAACGGGGACCAATTCATCAGAGGATCAGAAAGCGAGGGTGGGAGTGCAGATATCCAGTATGCGGACGACAGTGAAGATGAAAGTGACGATTTTGATGATAGTGAAGAAGTCGAGTCACCACCACGCACTGAGCGCCGCTCCAAGCAGACACAAGATCCTACAGCTTCCTGGAGCAAGGTGGTAGTGTAAAGTGTCAGGACCCAGAAATACACTCGGACGTCAACCCCTGATCTGACTGAGAAGAGTGCCAAGCAGGCCAAGACCGTTCCACCTAAACCTCAAAAGGTTCTGCCTAGGATCAAGGTTACTGTGCCCATCGCCTCGACGTAAGTGTTTTTGTTGCAGATCTTTTCACTTCATGTCTTACACTCGCAGATCTTCATGATTTTGTTGTCCGAGTGAAATTCTGAATCCCAGGGAGGCTACCTCAACAACATCCTAGATGGAGATCGATGATGAGTGCGCAGACGCAGAGACTGCGGACGTAGCCACTTCCCGGGCAGGTATGATAAAATCACATCTTGTTCTGTCTCGCTATTTGTTCTGGCGGTCGATTGAGACCTTGCTGTCGAGTGATTGCAGCGCCAACCAATGTCATCACTCTCCCAGACAGTGATGAGGAGGAACCTCCGAGGAGCACAGGGGGAAGAGGCAGGCCCACCTCCTCACGCAGCCTTGCTAGGAGAATGCCTTCAGGCCATACACCTCGTACGCCGTCTGAACTTGCCATTCAAGAGCCTGGTGGTTCATCTCAGTCCGGTGCTATTGATGTCTGCATGAACTATGTTGGTATTTCCCCAAAGAGGAAGGGATGATGCAGAACAACAAGGGTAGGTATTTCCCTCACTGATGAGACCAAGGTTATCGAACTAGTAGGAGAACCGAGCAACACTACGTAAACAACACCTGCACACAAAGAACAAATACTTGCAACCTGACGTGTTAACAGAGAGAAATTGGCAAGTTGGCGGGAGAAGGTTGTAATAAATTGATAGATAGATCTTGAATAAAAGCAAATTAAAATTAAGTGCATCAAGGTATTTTTGGGTTTTTGGAAATATAGATCTGAAAATAAAATCAAAGGAAAATAGATCTCGAAGGCAAATACAATAAAGAAGAGACCCGGGGGCCGTAGATTTCACTAGTGGCTTTTCTCGAGAAAAATAACATACGGTGGGTAAACAAATTACTATTGGGCAATTGATAGAACTTCAAATAATCATGACGATATCCAGGCAATGATCATTATATAGGCATCACATCCAAGATTAGTAGACTGACTCCTACCTGCATCTACTACTATTACTCCACACATCGACCGCTATCCAGCATGCATCTAGTGTATTAAGTTCATGGACAAACGGAGTAATGCAATAAGAATGATGACATGTTGTAGAAAAGGTCTATTTATGTAGAAGTAGACCCATCTTGTTATCCTTAATAGCAACGATACATACGTGTCGGTTCCCCTTCTATCACTGGGATCTAGCACCGTAAGATCGAACCCATCACAAAGCACCTCTTCCCATGGCAAGAAAAATCGATCTAGTTGGCCTAACTAAACCAAAGTTTCAAAGAAGAAACACAAGGCTATAAGTAATCATGCATATAAGAGATCAAAAGACTCAAATAACTTTCATGGATAAAAACATAGATCTGATCATAAACTCAAAGTTCATTGGATCCCAACAAACACATCGCAAAAAGAGTTACATCAAATAGATCTCCAAGAGACCATTGTATTGAGAATCAAATGAGAGAGATGAAACCATCTAGCTACTAACTACGGACCCGTAGGTCTACAATGAACTACTCACACATCATCGGAGAGGCACCAATGAGGATGATGAACCCCTCCGTGATGGTGTCTAGATTGGATCTGGAGGTTCTGGAACTTGCGGTGGCTGGAATTGATTTTCGTTGACTCCCCGAGTGTTACTGGAATATTGGTGTATTTATAGAGTAAAGAGGCGGTGCCGGAGGCCACCAAGGTGGGCACAACCCACCTGGGCGCGCCTGGGCCCCTAGTTGTGCCCTGGTGGGTTGTTCTCCCATCGGGGCACCCCCACGTGCTTCTCTAGACCACTGGATGTCTTCTGGTCTAAAAAAAAATCAACAAAAAGTTTCGCTGCATTTGGACTCCGTTTGATATTGATTCCCCGTGATGTAAAAAACAAGCAGGAAACAACAACTAGCACTTGGCACTATGTCAATAGGTTAGTCCCAAAAAATGATATAAAATGATTGTAAAACATCCAAGAATGATAATATAACAACATGGAACAATAAAAAGTTATAGATACATTGGAGACATATCAGCATCCCCAAGCTTAATTCCTGCTCATCCTCGAGTAGGTAAATGAGAAAAACAAATTTTTGATGTGGAATGCTGCCTAACATGTTCATCAGACATTCTTTTCTTTGTAGCATGGACATTTGGACTTTTATATGGTTCAAAGCAATATTTTAGTTTTGACATGAAGACTTCAATACTCAAGCATATCAACAAGCAACCATGTCTTCCAAAATATCAATGCTAAGGCAAGTTGTCCCTAGCCCATTATGCTCAATCATCGATCCATTCATGAAGCACACTCGCATATTAGCTACACCCAATGCTCAAGTACGATCATAGTGCCCCTTAGTTGGTGCTTTAGAAGAGAAGATGGAGACTCAAATAAAAATAAAAATTCCATAAAGTTCGCGGAGGGAAGTAGGGATTTGTAGAGGTGCTAGAGTTCAAAGCGAAAAAGATAGAGATAAAACATTTTGGGTGGCATGCCTTTCCTGTCAACGAAAACGATCGAGTAGTTCCAAATACTTTCCATGCTAGATATATCATAGGCGGTTCCCAAACAGAAAATAAAGTTTATTCCTTTTTCAACCATACTTTCACTTTTCATGGCTAGCTGTATCCACGGGTGCCTTCCATACCAACACTTTCCAATGAATTTATTATTTGAGAGCATAAAGTAAATTCATTTTTCATTTCGGGACTGGGCATCCGTAATACCTTTGTCGTACTCTCGTGCAATGACAAGTGAACACTCATCTTGAGAATAACACATCTAGCATGGAAATATATCAGCCACCCCCTACCGTTTCATGAGAGGTACGAGCACACAAAAGAGAAGTTTATTTTGAAAATTAGAGATGACACACACACATTTTCTTAGAACGGCAAAAGAATACCGCATATAGGTAGGTATAGTGGACTCATGTGGCAAAACTGGTTTAAGGATTTTGGATGCACAAGTAGTGATCATAATTAGTGCTAATGAAGGCTAGAAAAAGATTGAGAAGCATCCAACCAAGAAACTAAAATTCTCATAAGCGAGCATTAAACATAACTAACACCGAATAATGCACCACAAATAGGATGTAATTTCATTGCATAACTATTGAGTTTCGTGTTTGCATAGGGAATCACAAACCTTAACACCAATATTCTTACTAAAGCATAATTACTCATCAAGATGGCTCACATATTATATCAACATATCTCAAAACTATTACAAAGAATCAAGTTTATTTTGTCCAATGATCTTCATGAAAGTTTTTATTATATCCCTCTTGAATATCTATCACTCTGGGACTACTTTCATATGTTGCTTTTAATAAGCTCAAACAAATATAAGTGAAGAACATGAGCATCATATTTCTTTCTCTTAAATTAATCTAAGTGAAGCATGAGAGAATTTATTCAAAGATAACAAAGCACACCATGCTCAAAAAGATATAAGTGAAGCACTAGAGCAATTCCGTAGCTCAAAAAGATTTAAGTGAAGCATAGAGATCAATTCTAACAAGTCATAGCATATTTTTAGCTCTCTCAAATAGGTGTGTCTAGTAAGGATCCATGACTTAAAATAACAAGCAAAACAAGCAAGGACTCATATCATACAAGACGCTCCAAGCAAAACTCATGATATGTGACGAATAAAAATATAGTTTCAAGTAAAATACCGATGGTTGTTAGAAGAAAGAGGGGATGCCACTCGGGGGCATCCCCAAGCTTAGTTGCTTGATACTTCTTGAATATTATCTTGGGGTGCCTCGGGCATCCCCAATCTTAGCCTTTTGCTAATCCTTATTCCTTCATCCATCGCGATCTCACCCAAAACTTGAAAACGCAATCACACAAAACTCAACAAAACCTTTGTGAGATCCGTTTGTATAAGAAAGCAAATCACTATTTTAAGTATTGTTGCAAACCCATTCATATTTTATTCTTGCATTATATCTACTACATTCCAACTTCTCCACGGCAAAAACTCTTCAAAGGAAACCATAGAATCATCAAAACAAGCACACAACTCAAAGAAAACAGAATCTGTCAAAAACAGAATAGACTGTAGCAATCTAAAAACTTCGAATACTTATGTAACTCTAAAAATTCTGAAAAATTAGGACAACGTGAGAAATTAGTATAGCAATCTTGTGCAAAAGATTCAGAGCTTTATCACGCTTTTGTGATTTTTAGGAATTGTTTTTCTGGGCACAAAAGTTTTTGTTTTTCAACAAGATCAAATCAATTATCCCCCAACATGATCCCAAAGGCTTTGCTTGGCACAAACACTAATCGAAACATAAAAAACACAATCACAATAGTAGCATAATTGTGCAAAAACTTAATAACAGAAAGAAAAAGACAAAAATAAATTTTATTCATTGGGTTGCCTCCCAACAAGCGCTATCGTTTTACACCCCGTAGCTTGGCATAATGCGAAGGATCTAAGTATTGTCATTCGTTGTTTTGTCAACTTTTGTAAGGGCCTTTTCAAACCCGGGAGGCTCTTTGCGCTTCCCTAAATTCTCAGGAAAAGAAACCATCTTGAGATCTAAAATATCTAACCGCTTATTGCAAAGACTAATCAAAGTATTCATGCGATTGAGGTTTCCACTAATATGCTTGAGGGGTTCATTATATTTTTGCAACTCGACCATATGTTTATACAAATCACTCAACTTGTCTAAGATTTGAACCCCTTCTTGAGTAAAAGAAATCCCCTTCTTGACAGGTGGAATTCCCAAGATCCCCTCTAAGATCTCATAAGAAGTATTGACATCAAGTTTGATAAAATATCCTTTAGCAGCAAAATCCAGAAGTTGCCTATGATGCAAGGCTAATCCTATATAAAAATTTCCAAGTAGAACCCTTGCATCTCCTTTGAGATTGCTAATGCGATAAGATTCCATCAATCTATACCAAGCATCTTTCAAATTTTCTCATTGTCTCTATTTGAAGTATAAAACTTCAAAATCCGGAGATAAAGGAGTACTTGTGCTAGACATAGTGTCAAGGTAGACAAGCAAGATCACACTCGTACACAGATGTGACAAGAAACAGCGAACGAAAAAGAGGGCGAATAAAATGACAATTTTTTTTAAGTGGGGGAGAGGAAAATGAGAGGCGAATGGAAAATAATGTAAATTGCAAGGAGAGGAGATTTGTGATTAGGAACCTAGTAGATGTTGATGATGTCTCCCCGGCAACGGCGCCAGAAATTCCTTTTGATTTCTGCTTGAACTACACCGGTATTTCCCCAAAGAGGAAGGGATGATGCATCATAACAACGGTAGGTATTTCCCTCAGTGATGAGACCAAGATTATCGAACCAGTAGGAGAACCAAGCAACACTATGTAAACAACACCTGCACACAAAGAACAAATACTTGCAACCCGACGTGTTAAAGGGGTTGTCAATCCCTTTCGGGTAACGACGCCAGAAATTGGCAAGTTGACGGGAGAAGGTTGTATTAAACTGATAGATAGATCTTGAATAAAACCAAATTAAAATAACATGCAACAAGGTGTTTTTGGGTTTTTGGAAATATAGATCTGAAAATAAAAGCAAAGGAAAATAGATCTCGAAGGCAGATATAATAAAGAAGAGACCCGGGGGCCGTAGATTTCACTAGTGGTTTCTCTCGAGAAAAATAGCATACGATGGGTAAACAAATTACTGTTGGGCAATTGATAGAACTTCAAATAATCATGATGATATCCAGGCAATGATCATTATATAGGCATCACGTCCAAGATTAGTAGACCGACTCCTGCCTGCATCTACTACTATTACTCCACACATCGACCGCTATCCATCATGCATCTAGTGTATTAAGTTCATGGAGAAACGGAGTAATGCAATAAGAATGATGACATGATGTAGATAAGATCTATTTATGTAGCAATAGACCACATCTTGTTATCCTTAATAGCAACGATATATACGAGTCGGTTCCCCTTGTGTCATTGGGATCAAGCACCGTAAGATCGAACCCATCACAAAGCACCTATTCTCATGGCAAGAAAAATCAATCTAGTTGGCCTAACTAAACCAAAGATTCCAAGAAGAAATACGAGACTATAAGTAATCATGCACATAAGAGATAAAAAGACTCAAATAACTTTCATGGATAAAACATAGATCTGATCATAAACTCAAAGTTCATCAGATCCCAACAAATACACCGCAAAAAGAGTTACATCAAATATATCTCCAAGAGACCATTGTATTGAGAATCAAATGAGATAGAGGAAGCTATCTAGCTACTAACTATAGACCCGTAGGGCTACAATGAACTACTCACACATCATCGGAGATGCACCAATGAGGATGATGAACCCCTCCGTGATGGTGTCTAGATTGGATCTTGTGGTTTTGGAACTTGCGGCAGCTGGAATTGATTTTTGTCGACTCTCTGAGGGTTTCTGGAATATTGAGGTATTTATAGAGCAAAGAGGCGGTGCAGGAGGCCACCGAGGTGGGCACAACCCACCTGGGCGCGCCTGGGCCCCCAGGCGCGCCCTGGTGGGTTGTGCTCCCCTCGGGGCACCCCCAGGTGCTTCTCTGGCCTACTGGATGTCTTCTGGTCCAAAAAATTCCATAAAAAGTTTCGCTGCATTTGGACTCCGTTTGATATTGATTTCCTGACATGTAAAAAACAAGCAGAAAATGACAACTGGCACTTGGCACTATGTCAATAGGTTAGTCCCAAAAAATGATATACAATGATTGTAAAACATCCAAGAATGATAATATAACAACATGGATCAATGAAAAATTATAGATACATTGGAGACGTATCAACTATCTCTACTGCTCCGCCGTCGATGGCTCTACCATTGGTATCAACCCTTCCAACTTCTGGGCCTACTGGCCGGACTCAAGCGCCGATCCTTCCGTCCGTGTCATCAGCTCCTCCGTCGACTGTTTTCACCCTGCACCATGTCCGAGAGGACCAGACCGGGGCCAACAAGGAGGCTATTATCCAGGACGGTTTGATGATGCAGCGCCTGAAGGAGGTGTATGAAAGCAGCAAGCTAGCTTATAACGCTAGCGCGGCCCTTCAAGCGAATGTTCGAGTAAGTACGATAGTAAGTTTATTTCCAGTTGGATCTTCTCTTTCTTGACTCTGTTGAAACTGCACACCCACTGGGTGTTTATTTGATGTTCTTCACTTGGTTCGGCCAGGACAGGTCGAGTGAGAAATCGTTTCTAGTGGGGGCACGCTGAGTGCACCCACTTGGTGTAGTCCCTGAGATCGCCGTTGAATGATTAATTCAGTGGGGGTCTGAGAATATGTTTGTTGTGTCTTTTGCTTGGACCAGTCATGATGGATCTGAATGTTAATGACTTTACTTTCTACTCGGCATGGTCAGGCCATGTCGAGTGGAAGTAGCCCAGTGGGGGCACACTGAGTGCACCCACTGGGTTAGTCCCCGAGACAACCGTTGAATGTTTGATTCAGCGGGGGTCTGCGAACTTGTTTGTCTATAACAGTTGAGTTTGTTCTTCTCCACTCGAAAGTGGAGGAATGGTCAAAATCCTTTATCGACTTTGGCTGAATTACTCTTTTGTTGTCTTCAGAAGACTTGCGAGCTTGGGACTCAGTATGGTACTCTGGAGAAGGAAAAGATCCTACTCCAACTGGACCTTGAACTTGCCAAGAAGAGCTTGAAGGATGCTCAGGATGAAGTGAAGACCATGGGAGGTAACACTTTGCTGACTGTGTGCTTTGTCTTTTCTTCTTTTTTGTCCTTTGAACCGAGTGACTGCACTCGAATAGATGTGCATATATAGTGAAAACCGCCACTCCAAGCACGACTGAAGAATGTTATTTCTTTAGACACTATGAAGCACGCGCTGGAGAGGAAGGACAATGAACTCGCGGGGGCGCAGAAGGAGGCTCGAGAGAAGACTGAAGCAGCTTAGAGGAAGCTAGCTTCAGTTAGTAAGCTCGAGGAGGAGAATGTGACTCTGAAGACTGTTGCTGGCGAAGTGAAAAAGGAAGCTGCGCAACTAAGGGAGGAGAAAGTTTTCTTGACTGACAATCTGGACCAACTCACTCGGGAGAGGGACGCACTGGAGGTTTACTTGGGGGGACTTCTTTGTCCGAGTGAATCCGAAAAAACTTCTATATAATGTTGCTATTGACTCACACTTTCCCTCCTTGCGCAGAGTTCTGTCAGAATTTTGAGCAGGAAACCGATCGAACTAAACCAGGTCTGGACCCCACAAAGTCACTCGTCAAAGATGAAGCTGCAATGAATGTACCGCAACTTGAAGATCGTCTTGACAACATCTTGGGGTATATTGCTCGACTGAAGGTTGCACTGACACGAATATACAAGGAACTGTGGCCAGAGGACATACTTTAGAACGACCTTGAGTCACTGATGATTCGGCTTAATGAAATCCCTGGTCGAGTGCAAGCGTGGAAGAAATCAGATGCTCGCTGTGGAGCTGACATGGCTCTCACACTCGTCCGAGTCCATTGCAAAGATGCCAAAGAAGAAAAGCTGAAGGCCCTCCAAGTGGCGAACACGAAGAAGCTCCAGTTTGAATCCTTCATGGAGACCACTCGCATAGCTGACGACATTGACCTAGACACCTTCGTCGAGCCAACGAGTCCTCCTCCTGCCGAGTGAAGAAAAACTTAATGATTTGAATTCATTTGCCTCGGAATGCCGAGTGATCCTATAACCGTTAAACTCTTTTGGGCTTGAAGCCCGAGCACTTTTGCTTGCGATTCTGAACTTGATGGATTTATCCGAACTTGGTGGATTTATCCGAATATTGCTTTCCTATTTATAGAATGCTTTGTGTGGATGGATTTTTTAACTTAGTCAAAACTGGTTCGCGGCTAAGCCCCCGAGTGGGAGGGATGCTCTCACTCGAAGTGGTTTTTTAACTTAGGCGAAACAGGTTCGCGGCTAAGCCCCCGAGTGGGAGGGATGCTCTCACTCAGAGTAGTTTTTTTAACTTAGGCGAAGCTGGTTCGCGGCTAAGACCCCGAGCGGGAGGGATGCTCTCACTCAGAGTTTTTTTTAACTTAGGCGAAACTGGTTTGCTGCTAAGCTCTCGAGTGGGAGGGATCCTCTCACTCAGAGTAGTTCTTTAACTTAGGTGAATCTGGTTCACGGCTAAGCCCCCGAGTGGGAGGGATGCTCTCACTCGGAGTGGTTTTTTAACTTAGGCGAGGACGGGCTCGCGGCTAAGCCCCGATGTTGGGGAACGTAGCATGTGCTCACGCAAGATCTATCTAGCAGATGCATAGCAACGAGAGGGGGAGAGTGTGTCCACGTACCCTCATAGACTGAAAGCGGAAGCGTTAGTATAAGGCGGTTGATGTAGTCGAACGTCTTCTCGATCCAACCGATCTAGTACCGAACGTACGGCACCTCCGTGTTCAGCACACGTCTAGCTGGATGACGTCCCTCGAACTCTTGGTCCAGCAGAGGGTCAAGGGAGAGTTTCATCAGCACGACGGCGTGGTGACGGTGATGGTGATGTGATCATCGCAGGGCTTCGCCTAAGCACTACGACGCTATGACCGGAGGAGTAAACTATGGAGGGGGTACTGCACATGGCTAAGAGAATAACTGTTGTCCTTTGGGATGCCCCCTTGCCCCCGTATATAAAGGAGGGGAGGAGGAGGCCCGCCACCTAGGGGCGCACCAAGGGGGGGGGAGTCCTACAAGGACTCCACTCCTAGTAGGATTTGCCCCCCTTTTTTCCTTTCTCATGGAGGGGAAAGAGGGAAGGAGAGGGAGAGGGAGAGGGAAAGAGGAAAGGGGGCCACGCCCCCTCCCCCTTGTCCAACTCGGACTCCCTTGGGGTGGGGGGGGGCGCCACCATATGGGCTCCCCTCTCTTTCTCCCCTATGGCCCATGAAGGCCCATTACTTCCCCGAGGGGTTCCAGTAACCCCTCAGTACCCCGATAAATATCCGAAACATCCCGAAACCAGTCTGGTGTCCGAATACCTCCATCCAATATATCAATCTTTACCTCTCGACTATTTTGAGACTCCTCGTCATGTCCGTGATCTCATCCGGGACTCCAAACAATCCCGTAACTAACTCATTAGTCACATTGCTTGCAAGGCCTATAGTGTTGTGCATTTCCGAGAGGGCCCAGAGATACCTCTCCGATACTTGGAGTGACAAATCCTAATCTTGATCTATGCCAACCCAACAAACACCTTCGGAGACACATATAGAGCATCTTTATATTCACCCAGTTACGTTGTGATGTTTGATAGCACACAAGGTGTTCCTCTGGTATTCGGGAGTTGCATAATCTCATAGTCAGAGGAATATGTATAAGTTATGAAGAAAGCAATAGCAATAAAACTTAACGATCATTATGCTAAGCTAACGGATGGGTCTTGTCCATCACACCATTCTCCTAATGATGTGATCCCGTTCATCAAATGACAACACATGTCTATGGTCAGGAAACTTAACCATCTTTGATTAACGAGCTAGTCTAGTAGAGGCATACTAGGGACACTTTGTTTCATCTATGTATTCACACATGTATCAAGTTTCTGGTTAATACAATTCTATCATGAATAGCAAACATTTATCATGATATAAGGAAATATAAATAACAACTTTATTATTGCTCGTGGAATAATCTAGATTACATTGTAATGATTCTAACACCCATGGAGTCTTGGTGTTGATCATGTTTTGCTCGTGGAAGAGGCTTAGTTAACGGGTCTGCAACATTTAGATCCATATGTATTTTGCAAATCTCTATGTCTCCCTCCTTGACTTGATCGTGGATGGAGTTGAAGCATCTCTTGATGTGTTTGGTTCTCTTGTGAAATCCGGATTCCTTCGCTAAGGCAATTGCTCCAGTATTGTCACAAAAGATTTTCATTGGACCCGATGCACTAGGTATTACACCTAGATTGGATATGAACTCCTTCATCCAGACTCTTTCAGTTGCTGCTTCCGAAGCAGCTATGTACTCCGCTTCACACGTAGATCCCGCCACGACGCTCTACTTGGAACTGCACCAACTTACAGCTCCACCATTCAATATAAATACATATCCGGTTTGCGACTTAGAGTCATCCAGATCAGTGTCAAAGCTTGCATCGACATAACCATTTATGACAAACTCTTTGTCACCTCCATAAACGAGAAACATATCTTTAGTCCTTTTCAGGTATTTCAGGATGTTCTTGACCGCTGTCCAGTGATCCACTCCTGGATTACTTTGGTACCTCGCTGCTAAACTTATAGCAAGACACACATCAAGTCTGGTACACAGCATTGCATACATGATAGAACCTATGGCTGAGGCATAGGGAATGACTTTCATTTTCTCTCTATCTTCTGCAGTGGTCAGGCATTGAGTCTGACTCAACTTCACACCTTGTAACACACGCAAGAACCCTTTCTTTGGCTGATCCATTTTGAAATTCTTCAAAACTTTATCAAGGTATGTGCTTTGTGAAAGTCTAGTTAAGCGTCTTGATCTATCTCTATAGATCTTGATACCCAATATATAAGCAGCTTCACCGAGGTCTTTCATTGAAAAATTCTTGTTCAAGTACCCTTTTATGCTATCCAGAAATTCTGTATTATTTCCAATCAACAATATGTCATCCACATATAATATTAGAAATGCTACAGAGCTCCCACTCGCTTTCTTGTAAATACAGGCTTCTCCAAAAGTCTGTATAAAACCACATGCTTTCATCACATTATCAAAGCGTATATTCCAACTTAGAGATGCTTGCATAGTCCATAAATGGATCACTGGAGCTTGCACACTTTGTTAGCACTTTTAGGATTGACAAAACCTTCTAGTTGCATCATATACAACCTTTTTTAAGAAATCCATTAAGGAATGCAGTTTTGACATCCATTTGCCAAATTTCATAATCATAAAATGCGGCAATTGCTAACATGATTTGGACAGACTTAAGCATCGCTATGGGTGAGAAGGTCTCATCGTAGTCAACTCCTTGAACTTGTCGAAAACCTTTCGCAACAAGTTGAGCTTTGTTGATAGTAAGATTACCGTCAGCGTCAGTCTTCTTCCTGAAGATCCATTTAGTTTCTATTGCTTGTCGATCATTGGGTAAGTCAACCAAAGTCCACACTTTGTTCTCATACATGGATCCCATCTCAGATTTCATGGCCTCAAGCCATTTTGCGGAATCTGGGCTCATCATCACTTCCTCATAGTTCATAGGTTCATCATGGTCTAGTAACATGACTTCCAGAACAGGTCGGGTAAGGAGCCCTTGTTGTTATATGTGGCTACTAATAGCCGAGCCGTCAACGAGATTGTTGTGGAAAGGAAGGAATCAGGCAAGGAATATCCGGTTCAGCGACCGATTTATTATGTCAGTGAGGTACTCATTGAATCCAAGCAGAGATACCCACATTGGCAAAAGCTGGTTTATGGGGTGTTCATGGCTAGTCGCAAGTTGAAGCAGTATTTCTTTGGTCATCCCATCACTATGGTTAGTTCTGCTCCTTTGGGGGATATTATTCAAAATAGAGAGGCCACATGCCGGGTAGCCAAATGGGCCATTGAGCTTGGACCCCATGGTTTGAAGTATCTGCCTTGGACCGCTATAAATCTCAAGCACTTGTGGATTTCATTAATGACTGGACCGAGCTGCAGATGCCTGAGGAGAAGCTAGTGTAACATCCCAAATTCTCAATTTGGAATGTTATACAAGAGATCATCAGTGCATATCAAATTTATTTGCATTTTGGTTGATCCTAGAAATTTCACGCAACTCAAGGACCCTCGGAGAGAGTTGGGGATTTCGTTATTTTCATATTTGAGTTTTCTGAAATTTTGAAAATAGGATCATTTGATTTTATTTATTTTATCTTCAATCATTTCTATTATAAAATTTTTGAGAGAGGGAATAAAATGACTTTCCCAAAATAAAGAAATATTGAGTATTTAAATAAAAATCAAATAAGATTTTATTTTGGTTTTATTTTCTATTTTATTTGAATTTAGGAAAAATTGCACGTTTTCAAAAATTGCACTTAGGGCCAAGAAAATGTTCATCCTATTCTAAATATTTTATTTAGACGGTGAAAATTTGTTTTGGCATTTTTAGATTTTTATTTATTTCTTTAGAATTTTTTTTAGTCGCAGCGATATTGTTTTTTTAAAGGAGCCCCGCGCGCCCGACTGGGTCGAAGGCCCAGCCCAGCCGGCCCAGCCGCCGCCGCCTCCCGCAAGACCGGATCGGGACCAGAGTCCCGATCGCCGCCGCCGCCGTGTCCGGGGAGGACACGCCTCCCGAGGCCACCCCCTTCCCCATGTTGGCCGCCCCCCTTTATAACCCGCCGGAGCCCCCCCAGGAGCCCCACACCGTCGCCGCCTCCCCACGCCGCCCGCGCCGCCGCAGCCGCCGCCCGCTCCGCCTGCCGCTACCGCCGCCACCGCACGCCGCAACCGCCTCCCGCGCCGCCCCGCCGCCCCGCTGCCGCCCGGAGACGCCGCCCCGCCGCCCCGCACCACCCGCCGCCGCCCGTAGCCCCGCCAGAGCTTCGCCGGAGCCCGAGCCGAGGTAGCCGCCGCCGCCGGTTTTCTGAGAAAAACCGTTTCGGTTTTCTTTAAGAAAACCCTAGTTTTCGTTTTTTTAAATAGATCGGTTTTCCTCCGGTTTATTTATTTAGCGAGCGTTCGCTCGTTCGTTCATTTTACCGAACGCGTTCATCGTTTAGTTCCAGTTAATGAACGTTCGTTCTACAACCTGTTCATCGTTTTTTTCTTTTTCTCGGATTAAATCCACAATTTTTCTGATCGCGATTCCTGATCCGATGTTCGTGTTAGTTTAACTTTTCGCTCATTTATCGGAATCAGGCGATTCAAGCGCCTGGAGTTTCGTCTCGAAACCCTCTTTCCATTTAACCTACTCAAACAAGTTTTTGCCTCAGTAAAATTTGACCTAGATTCAGATTAGTAAACGGAGTTGTTTCTTTTGCCGTTTGTCTTTTGTTGCTGCGTTCGATTTGATTCATTTTGCCAACGGGAGTTCTTAAGTTGAACTATCTGGTTAGATCTCTTACTTGAGTTTTACATGTGCATTAGATGAGTACTTATTGTATGCTTGTTTGTTTGCGATAGAGTACCCGGATTGCGCCGCTTGCTACTTCGAATCGCTAGGTTTCACGGATCATCAGCAAGGCAAGTAACACTTTGATCATACTTCCTATTACCCAGTTTTTATTGCTTTAGAACAACCCTCACACATTGCATGATTAGGATCCATTTAAATTGTGGGTTTGGAAAGTAGATGAGGTAGTACCTATTACATGTTATTATCAAACCTTTGGGAGTTACTTCTACGTTTGCTTTTATGCCATGCTATGCTAGTAGACGTGGATTGGGTGAGTGAAATCCATGACAGATTTGAGATTGATAATTTAATGCTTTATTTAAGGTGGCAACTTAAATACACATCTGGGTGGATTGAGGCACCTGGGTATTCCAGTGATTGCCTGTTTTTCTTTTGGACCGCCACCCAGGCTCAAAGGGATCATGAGATTATTCATACTAGAAACTTCCGTGTGCAACCACAAGCTACTATGGGCTCTAGCATAGTTGACTAAGTCGTGCGAACTCTTACATTGGTAGACTAGCAGATGTAGGGGATGTAGGTGGTACGGTCTACCTGTTCGTAAGGTGCTAGCGCTTTTGAAAGACTATGTGTCGGTCATCCTTTTCTCAAACACCATGTAGTGCGAGAATCCTAACAGAGGAGATCGAGTCTTGTGGGGAAAAGTGCGCAAACCTCTATAGAGTGTGTAAACTAATCATGGTTAGCCGTGTCCCCGGTTATGGACAACTTGAGTATCTAGTTCTTGGATTATCATGTGAATCTCATCATGTTACTCTAAATTAATATTATTGGGTTTATTGATGTTTCTTAATTGGGATTGAGAATGCTGTCAACCATTCTCACTGTTTAACAACCACCATGATAGTTAAATAAAATTTATTCCTTTGCGGTAGGGAAAAATTGGCTTTACGCAAAACTGTAACCATAGAGCTTTCCACTAGCCAAATATGCATATAGAATAGCCTTATTCTTTTATTGCTCTCTATGTGTTACATTGCCAGCATATTCCATGTGCTGACCCGTTTCGGGCTGCAACGTTCATGTTGCAGAATTTTCAGACAACGAGTAAGGTGCCTTTTAGGTCATGGCTCTATACTCAGTGATGCCGTTGGAGTTGATGGACTCACTTATCTTCCAAGCCTTCCGCTGTTATCGTTATTAGATGGCCTTAAGCCATATTTATTGTAATAAGTTCTCTTTTGAGACACTCGACATAATAAGTGTGTGATTTCTACTCTGTTATAAATCCTTCAAGTACCGTGTGGTGTCAGCATTACCGATCCAGGGATGACACCTGAGCACAGAGATTGGAGCGTTTGAGGTCTGGTCGCTACAAGATGGTATCATAGCACACGCTGACTGTAGGACATGACCACTAAGCTAAAGCCCTAGATCACTACTCACTCTTCTCATTCTGACTCCTCATCTTTTCTACTCTTTTAGGATGGCGGATGCAAGAACAAGTTCACACAACCAGATGAAGATACACCCTTTGGACGTCACTTGAAGGAAGTCACTAGATATCTGAACATAGGAGTACCAAGCTTCACCGGAACCTACAATGCCACTTTACCTGAAGAGGAGCGCTGGATGATTCAAGTTCAAATTCCCGGAAGGACGTTCATGCCAGTCACTAAGCCCATAGAGTTTTCATTTGATGCACCAAGCTAGAGTCTAGGAAAGAGCATGGCAGCTCACATCGCCATGGGACGCATTGGAGAAGTTTACCGCAATGATCTCAAGGATACTATCTACCAGATTTGTGGGCGCCGAGACGAGCACTGGGAGATGATCAGCACCAGGAAAGATAGATCAATTGCAGCTTTTATCCAGGAGTTAAATCAGCACATTCGACGTCAGGAGAATCAGATGTGCGCCGACATGATAGATCTGAAGAAGGCGAGGACAAGAATCAAGGAACTGGAGGAAGAACTCAAGGCTACACGTGAAGATTATGAAGAGGAAATCGAAGTATTAGTGGAGAAGAATGACGATTTGATCAAGAAGATTGGAATATTTATGGGAGGCCCTACACCAGTAGAAGAAGATGAAGAACCCAAGGAGATTCGCCCGGAAGACTACATCATCATCGACGACACCGACTCGGATCCAGATGATAGCGATGATGACTATGTTGATGAAGCTGGAGAAGATATCATGGAGTCTGCAACCGAAGAGTATTTCTAGTAGACCACCCCATCAGTAGTAGTAGTCCACCATGTAAATATAGCAGTCCGAGCACTTTTGCGATAGTTAGATCGATTGTATGCCCTTGTTTGATTGAATGAAGTGAATTGTTTGCCTTTGCCTCATGTGCATATGGGTAGTGTTTTCTCTTTAGACCCCTCTCTATTCTTAAATCTCATCTTTTCTAAACCGTTAGATGCCTCCGAGACATGACCCCGGATTTACCTTCCCACCGGAGCTCACCCAGTTGATCCAGCAGCAGAACACATTGATGCAGTTGCTAGTCCAGAATCAAAATCAGGGGAACAACAACAACAACCCACCACCACCTATTGATCACTTAGCCCGTTTTCTTAGGCTAAATCCGCTGGTGTTTTCTAGTAGCACCGAGCCGATAGTAGCAGATGATTGGCTCCGCAAGACAGCAAGGGAGTTGACCACGGCAGGATGCACAGATGCGGAAAAGGTGAAGTTTGCCGCACATCAGCTTGAAGGACCCGCAACATCATGGTGGGAGAATTTCACAGCCACTTTCCCTGTCGACACTGTCACATGGGACCAGTTCCAGTAGGCTTTCCGTACTGCCCATGTTTCAGCAGGAGCTATGGCCATGAAGAAGCGTGAGTTTCGATACTTGCGCCAAGGAGGACGGACAGTTGGCCAGTATGTGGAGGACTTTAGTAAGTTAGCACGTTATGCCCTAGATGACATTGCTACAGATGTAGCTAAGCAGGAGAAGTTTCTGGAAGGACTGAATGATGAGTTGAGCATGCAGTTGATGGTAGCAACCTTCAACAACTACCAGGAGTTGGTAGACCGTGCTCTCATGATTGAAGGGAAGCAGCAACAAATTGAGAACCGCAAGAGGAAGTATGGACAAGGGAAGTACAATTCTGGAGCTCAGCAGAAACCACGTTTTACCCCTAGACCGGGAGGACATTTTCAGCATACCCATGGAGGAGGTAGTTCGCACAATCATAATGGCACCAAGAATGGTAATGAGAATGGAGGAATCAACGGCCAGAACCGCACCAACCCAACAACCCCAGCCAAGATAGACCTGAGCCAAGTCACTTGTTTCAAGTGCCAGAAGACCGGACATTATGCCAATGAATGTCCTGAAGCCCAGAATGGAAATGGCAATGGAAGCTCTGGGAAGAAGCCGAACCCTTTCAACAAGGGACAGGTGAACCATGTAATGTGGAGGAGGTTGAAGCCCAGCCCGATGCAGTAATAGGTAAGTTTTTGGTTAAGTCATTTACTGCACTCGTTCTTTTGATACTGGTGCATCACATTCATACATATCAAGGGGATTTGTGGATAAGTATAAACTGCCAACCCAAGCCCTTAGGTCACCCATGTTAGTAACCTCGCCTAGAGCAGAGTATATGGCTAGTCTATGGTGTGATCGGTTACCATTAAGGATTGGTAACTACGTATTTCCCTCATACCTAATAGTCTTGGAATCTCAAGGATTGGATGTGATATTAGGCATGGATTGGTTATCGAAGTATGAAGGGAACATTGAATGTGCCAGTAAGTCAATTTTGCTTACCACCCCAGAAGGGAGAAGGATCAAGTATGTATCCCGGCATGTGCTGAAAAGGACTCAAGTAAATTGCTTAACAGGAGTTGTGCAGGAGGAAGTACCAGTAGTGAAGGATTTCCCTGATGTATTTCCAGAAGAGTTGCCAGGCATGCCACCGGATAGAGATATTGAGTTTTTGATTGAGCTTTTGCCAGGCACAGGGCCAATATCTAAGAGACCATATAGGATGCCCGCAAAGGATTTGGTGGAGATTAAGAAGCAGATTAAGGAGTTACTAGATAAGGGTTATATTCACCCAAGTTCTTTGCCTTGGGGATCGCCAGTACTTCTAGTGGAGAAGAAGGATGGATCGTTAAGGATGGTTGTTGATTATCGAGGATTGAATGAAGTAACCATCAAGAACAAGTACCCACTACCAATAATCAATGATCTGTTTGATCGATTGCAAGGAGCTAAGGTATTTTCCAAAATCAATCTGCGATCAGGATACCATCAGTTGAAGATTCGAGAACAGGATATACCTAAGACGGCTTTTACCAATAGGTATGGGCTGTACGAGTATACCGTTATGTCATTTGGTCTGACCAACGCACCTGCGTATTTTATGAACATGATGAACAAAGTGTTTATGGAGTTTTTGGATAAGTTCGTCGTAGTCTTCATTAATGATATCCTAGTTTACTCGAAGGCTGAAGAGGAGCATAAGGAGCATTTGCATTTGGTACTTGGTAAGCTCAGAGAACATCAGTTATATGCCAAGTTTAGCAAGTGTGAGTTTTGGTTGAAGGAAGTTGGATTACTCGGACACGTTATATCTAGAGAAGGTATAGCAGTAGATCCGACCAAGGTTGACACTGTGACAAATTGGGAAGCACCAACAACAGTGGGAGAGATCCGGAGTTTTCTTGGACTCGCAGGATACTACCGGAGATTTATTGAAAATTTCTCGAAGATTGCGAAGCCTATGACGGAGTTGTTGAAGAAGGATACCAAGTTCATATGGACTGAGGAATGTGAGGCCAGTTTCCAGGAGTTGAAGAAACGCTTGGTTACATCACCAGTGTTGATTTTGCCAGATCAGACCAAGGACTATGAGGTGTATTGTGACGCTTCACGTCGAGGACTTGGAACAGTGCTTATGCAAGAAGGAAGAGTTGTTTCATATGCCTCACGACAGCTTAAGCCTCATGAGTTGAATTATGCTACGCATGATTTGGAGTTAGAAGCCGTAGTGCATGCATTGAAGACTTGGAGACACTTTCTCATTGGAAACCAATGTGAAGTATACACGGATCACAAGAGCTTGAAGTATATTTTCACGCAGAAGGAGTTGAATCTCAGACAAAGGAGATGGTTGGAACTCATCAAGGATTATGATATGAGATTGCATTATCACCCTGGAAAGGCTAACGTAGTAGCTGACGCATTGAGCCGTAAAAGTCATGTCAACACCTTAATGACGGGAGAATTACCAAGAGAGTTAGCCGAGAATCTTCGTGAGCTATGTTTGGAGATAGTCCCGAGAGGCTATGTAGCATCATTGGAGATTCAGTCTACTTTGATGGATAAGATCAGAGAAGCCCAGAAGACTGACAAGGAGATTGCTTCTATTATGGAGAAAATAAGCAAAGGAAAATCTAAAGGATTTCGTGAGGATGAGCACGATACCTTATGGTTTGAAGACCATGTTTATGAGCCTAATGACCCGGAGATCAGGAAGTTAATTCTACAAGAGGCCCGTGATTCACCATATTCGATTCAGCCAGGTAATACCAAGATGTATTTGGATTTGAAGGATACTTTCTGGTGGACCGGAATGAAGAAGGATATTGCGGAGTATGTAGCAGTTTGTGATGTATGTCAGAGAGTAAAAGCAGAGCATCGTAAGCCAGCAGGATTGCTACAGCCATTGCCGATACCCGAATGGAAGTGGGATAAGCTAGGCATGGATTTTATTACAGGATTGCCCAGAACTCGTTCAGGCTATGACTCGATTTGGGTTGTAGTCGATGTTTGACAAAGGTAGCTCATTTTATTCCAGTAAAGACTACATATACTAGTGCCAAGTTGGCAAAGATATACATGACCGGGATCGTATGTCTGCATGGAGTTCCAAGGAGCATTGTATTAGATAGAGGAACCCAATTTACCTCAAAGTTATGGAATCAGTTGCATGAAACTTTAGGTACCAGGCTAGAGTTTAGTATAGCTTTCCATCCATAGACAGATGGACAAACCGAGAGAGTCAGTCAGATTTTGGAGGATATGATGAGAGCTTGTGCGCTAGATTACGGATCTAGTTGGGACGAGAATTTGCCATACACAGAGTTCTCCTATAACAACAGTTATCAATCGATGGCCCCTTTCGAAGCCTTGTACGGAAGGAGGTGCAGGACCCCGTTGTCGTGGGATGAAGTTGGAGACCGTCAGTTGGTTGGACCAGATCTAATTAAGGAGTCTGAATAGAAAGTAAAATTGATTCGCGACAGGCTCAAGGTAGCCCAGTCCAGGCAGAAGAGCTACGTAGATTCAAAACGCAAGGAGACAGTTTACGTAGTCGGAGACCGAGTTTATCTTCGAGTATCTCCACTTCAAGGAGTTAAGCGCTTTGGAGTTAAGGGAAAGTTAGCGCCACGTTTTGTAGGACCATACAAAGTTTTGGAGCGTATGGGAGAAGTAGCTTATAAGTTGGAATTGCCCGAAGGATTGTCAGGAGTTCCCTATGTATTCCACGTTTCCCAGTTGAAGAAGTGCCATGCAGAGATGGCTGATATACCGCTAAGAGATACAGTGCCGCTGGAAGCGATTCAGTTGGACAGTGATTTGACCTATGAAGAGAAACCAATCAAAATTCTTGAGTATGCCAGCCGAGTCACCCGCATCAAGGTTATAAAATTTTGCAAGGTTCAGTGGAGCCACCACACGGAGGATGAAGCCACCTAGGAGCAAGAGGAAGATTTGCTGAAGGACCACCCTCACCTATTTTCTAGCCAACCCGAATCTCGAGGGCGAGATTCATCTTAAGGGGGGTAGGTTTGTAACATCCCAAATTCTCAATTTGGAATGTTATACAAGAGATCATCAGTGCATATCATATTTATTTGAATTTTAGATGATCCTAGAAATTTCACGCAACTCAAGGACCCTCGGAGAGAGTTGGGGATTTCGTTATTTTCATATTTGAGTTTTCTCAAAATTTTAAAATAGGATCATTTGATTTTATTTATTTTATCTTCAATTATTTCTATTATAAAATTTTTGAGAGAGGGAATAAAATGACTTTCCCAAAATAACGAAATATTGAGGATTTAAATAAAAAATCAAATAAGATTTTATTTTGGTTTTATTTGCTATTTTATTTGAATTTAGGAAAAATTGCACGTTTTCAAAAATTGCATCTAGGGCCAAGAAAATGTTCATCCTGTTCTAAATATTTTATTTAGACGGTGAAAATTTGTTTTGGCATTTTTAGATTTTTATTTATTTCTTTATAAATTTTTTTAGTCGCAGTGATATTGTTTTTTAAAAAAGGAGCCCCGCGTGCCCGACTGGGACGAAGGCCCAGCCGAGCCAGCCCAGCCGCCACCGCCTCCCGCAAGACCGGATCGGGACCAGAGTCCCGATCGCCGCCGCCGTGTCCGGGAGGACACGCCTCCCGAGGCCGCCCCCTTCCCCAAGTTGGCCGCCCCCCCCTTTATAACCCACCGGAGCCCCCTGGAGCCCCACACCCCCGCCGCCTCCCCACGCCGCCCGCGCCACCGCCCGTGCCGCCTGCCGCCGCCGCCGCAAGCCGTAGCTGCCGCTTGCGCCGCCCCACCGCCCCGCTACCGCCCGGAGCCGCCGCCCCGCACCACCCGCCGCCGCCCGGAGCCCCGCCGGAGCTCCGCCGGAGGCCGAGCCGAGGTAGCCGCCACCGCCGGTTTTCTCAGAAAAACCATTTCGGTTTTTTAAGAAAACCCTAGTTTTTGTTTTTTTAAATAGATCGGTTTTCCTCCGGTTTATTTAGCTAGCGAGCGTTTGCTTGTTCATTCATTTTACAGAACGCGTTCATCGTTTAGTTCCAGTTAACGAATGTTCGTTCGTCAACCTATTCGTCGTTTTTTCTTTTTCTCGGATTAAATCCGCGATTTTTCTGATCGCGATTCCTGATCCGATGTTCGTGTTAGTTTAACTTTTCGCTCATTTATCGGAATCAGGCGATTCAAGCGCCTGGAGTTTCGTCTCGAAACCCTCTTTCCATTTAACCTACTCAAACAAGTTTTTGCCTCAGTAAAATTTGACCTAGATTCAGATTAGTAAACGGAGTTGTTTCTTTTGCCGTTTGTCTTTTGTTGCTGCGTTCGATTTGATTCATTTTGCCAACGGGAGTTCTTAAGTTGAACTATCTGGTTAGATCTCTTACTTGAGTTTTACAAGTGCATTAGATGAGTACTTATTGTATGCTTGTTTGTTTGCGATAGAGTACCCGGATTGCGCCGCTTGCTACTTCGAATCGCTAGGTTTCACGGATCATCAGCAAGGCAAGTAACACTTTGATCATACTTCCTATTACCCAGTTTTTATTGCTTTAGAACAACCCTCACACATTGCATGATTAGGATCCATTTAAATTGTGGGTTTGGAAAGTAGATGAGGTAGTACCTATTACATGTTATTATCAAACCTTTGGGAGTTACTTCTACGTTTGCTTTTATGCCATGCTATGCTAGTAGACGTGGATTGGGTGAGTGAAATCCATGACAGATTTGAGATTGATAATTTAATGCTTTATTTAAGGTGGCAACTTAAATACACATCTGGGTGGATTGAGGCACCTAGGTATTCCAGTGATTGCTTGTTTTTCTTTTGGACCGCCACCCAAGCTTAAAGGGATCATGAGATTATTCATACTAGAAACTTCCGTGTGCAGCCACAAGCTACTATGGGCTCTAGCATAGTTGACTAAGTTGTGCGAACTCTTACAGTGGTAGACTAGCAGATGTAGGGGATGTAGGTGGTACGGTCTACCCGTTCGTAAGGTGCTAGCGCTTCTGAAAGACTATGTCTCGGTCATCCATTTCTCAAACACCATGTAGTGCGAGAATCCTAACGGAGGAGATCGAGTCTTGTGGGGAAAAGTGCGCAAACCTCTACAGAGTGTATAAACTAATCATGGTTAGCCGTGTCCCCGGTTATAGACAACTTGAGTATCTAGTTCTTGGATTATCATGTGAATCTCATCATGTTACTCTAAATTAATATTGTTAGGTTTATTGATGTTTCTTAATTGGGATTGAGAATGCTGTCAACCATTCTCAATGTTTGACAACCACCATGATAGTTAAATAAAATTTATTCCTTTGCAGTAGGGAAAAATTGGCTTTACACAAAACTGTAACCATAGAGCTTTCCACCAGCCAAATATGCATATAGAATAGCCTTATTCTTTTATTGCTCTCTATGTGTTACATTGCCAGCATATTCCATGTGCTGACCCGTTTTGGGCTACAACGTTCATGTTGCAGAATTTTCAGATGACGAGTAAGGTGCCTTTTAGGTCGTGGTTCTATACTCAGTGATGCCGTTGGAGTTGATGGACTCACTTATCTTCCAAGCCTTTCGCTGTTATCGTTATTAGATGGCCTTAAGCCATATTTATTGTAATAAGTTCTCTTTTGAGACACTTGATGTAATAAGTGTGTGATTGCTACTCTGTTATAAATCCTTCAAGTACTGTGTGGTGTCAGCATTACTGATCCAGGGATGACACTTGAGCACAGAGATTGGACCGTTTGAGGTCTGGTCGCTACAACTAGATAGCACATATTAGACTATTCACTTTGATGGATCCACGCAGTTGAAAGGCTCGGGGTCTGGAGTTATTTTGACTTCCCCATGAGGTGATAAATTTTGTTATGTTTTAAGGTTGATGTTCCCTTGTACTAACAATGCAGCTGAGTATGAGGCCTTGCTCCACGGTCTTCGGATGGCTAAAGAGATGAATCTAAGCCGGGTAAGGTGTTTTGGCGACTTAGATTTGGTAGCTCAGCAAGTTTCAAGCACTTGGGATTCTAAAGACCCACTCATGGCGGCTTACCGCCGAGAGGTTGATGCTATTGCTGGTCATTTCAAGGGTTATCAAGTGGAACATGTTGATCGCAGGAAAAATGAGGCGGCTGATGCTTTGAGCCGGCTAGGGTCCCAGCATAAGCCGGTACCACCTAATGTTTTCCTTGATATTCCGCATAACCCTTAAGTCAAATTGCCTACGGAGGAAGATCTTGCTATTCCTGATCCGGAGGTGCAGTTCGTGGCGGTTCTTCATGCTATTCCTGATTTGACAGTTCCATATTTGGCTTATATGACCGGGGGCGAGTTACCTGAAGATGAAACTTTGGCTAGGTAGATAACCCGGCAGTCTAAGTCAATGACTATTGCCAATGGAAAAGTTGCATCGCTGCAGTGTCACAGGGGTGTTTCAACGTTGTGTTTCTCCAAAGGAAGGCCGTGAGATTCTACGAGAGATTCATGAAGGAGATTGTGGTCATCATGCCGACTCTAAGTCTCTCGTAGCCAAGGCTTTCCGTCATGGGTTTTATTGGCTGACGGCTCATGCTGATGCAGAGGATTTGGTCAGTAAGTGTGATGGTTGTCAGAAATTCTCAAGACAAGCTCATGTACCGGCTCAAGAATTGAGGATGATTCCAATTACTTGGCCGTTTGCAGCCCGGGGGCTGGATATGGTTGGACCTTTCAAAAGGTCCAAGGATAAAAGACCCACCTTTTGGTGGCAGTTGACAAATTTACAAAGTGGGTTGAAGCAGAGCTAGTCAGTAAGTGTGACGCGGCGACGGCGGTTCAATTCATCAAAAAGGTGATTTTCCGATTTGGATATCCTCACAGCATTATAACTGATAATGACACTAATCTGTCTAAAGGTGCTATGAAAGAATTCTGTCAACGAGAGCATATTCATCTTGATGTATCATTAGTGGCTCACTCCTAGTCCAATGGCCAAGATGAAAGAGCCAATCAAGAAATTTTGAGAGGCGTAAAACCTCGGCGCCGGATCGTTGGGTTGAGGAGTTACCTTCAGTGCTTTGGAGTATCAATACCACCCCCAACAGATCTACGGGTTACACGCCTTTCTTCATGGTTTACGGAGCAGAGGCGATTCTCCCTAGTGACATCCGTCACGACTCACCCTGTGTGGCGGCTTATGTTGAAGCTGATAATGAAAAAGCACGCCAAGATGATCTTGACTTGTTGGATGAGGAGCATGATCATGTGGTGGCTCGTTCGGCGATTTATCAGCAAGATCTGCGTCGTTATCATAGCCGCCGGGTTAAAACCAAGACCTTTCAAGAAGGAGATTTGGTGCTCCGGCTCATCCAGGATCAAACTGATATGCACAAGCTATCCCCACCTTGGGAAGGGCCCTTTGTGGTCAGCAAAAATCTGAATAATGGGTCATACTACCTTATCGATGTTCGAGACCGCAAGGACTCACGCACGTCGGAGGAGGAGACCCACCGGCCGTGGAATATTGCTCATCTTCGGCCTTATCACACCTGAGCCACCGGCTCTTGTGATGTACATACTTCTATCAATGTATATATTATGATTAGTATAATAAACCAGCATCCTTGATAATTCAGGGCCTCTGTCGTTTCATTTCTGAAAATATGAGTCTTTATTATCACTTCATACGACCACTTGGGGGCTTCCTGCTTATTGAACATAGCTATGACTACCCTCTTGATCCGGCTTGTATGCCATGATTACAAAATACGTGGGGGCTTCTTGCTTATTGAGCATAGCCGTGACTACCTTTTTGATCCGGCTTGAACGACGTTGCTACAACCTACTTGGAGGCTTGATGCCCGGGTTAAAGGGACTAAAGAGAGTTTGTTGCAGAGCACAACTCAAACATAGGTACCCCGCCCTGATGGTTCAATATATATATCACTTGGGGGATCCCTGTTCATTGAACATAGCTTCGATAACCCTTTCGATTGTCTTGAAACGCCAGGTGTATACACCAAAAAAAATTAGTTGATCCTGCCTTGTACGTGTGCCACTCCACCCAGGTAATCCTGGAATGATGCGCCAAACTCTTGACAGTCAATCTTATTAAGACCCTGAACTTTTCAAGGTTAAAATGGCGGTTGGTCATGTGAGGCCCAGCTTACAAGGTTTGAATGAAGGATTAACTTAGTGGCTGTGCAAGCCCATGGAAAGCGCTTGATGATTTAGGCCTGGCCGCCTATGAAAGCCTCAACTTTTTGATTTATTTTTTAGCTTTGTTTGGATTCATATTTTTGTACCATATTGATATATGGTTTAAAATTGGTTGAGGCCATGTTGCCTTGATCCTTATGATTCATCTTTTAATATATCTGGAGTTTTGATACCCGGCCTAGCTTTGGACGTTAAGTCGCCCATGTGTTGATTAAATGCTTGGAGTTCTGCACTTAAGTCTTTCGGATGTTACCCTTGCTGCATATGGCGTTGTAAGCCGACAGTATGAATAAATTGCACAAGGCGCTGCGCTCTAAACCTTTGGACTGTTACCTTTACTGCATGTGGTATGGTAAGCTGGCAGTATGAACAAATATTAGAGGTATGATATTTCCTTTGTTATGATTATACGAGGTTTTGATACACCCGCCTTGGTTATGGACTATGCAGTCACCGGTGGATTTTATATGGGGTTTTGTGACCCGCCCTGGGATAAACCGCCAAGGCACATGTTAACTACTTATGTGCAGGACATACGATAGCTATGATCTGCAGAATTTGATGATATTATAAAGCATAAGTGCCTGATCTTCAATGTCAGATTGGCGGCTTAAAAGTGTTATGAAAATCAACATGCGCGATGGCATGGCAGCTCATTGTTTTGTACGAGCCTATTAGAAAGGCATCATGCGGCAAAAAGGAATTAAGTGTTTTGGAGACACACAACATCCAAATGCTATGGCTGGTAAACTGGCTCATGAATTAAGACTTCTAGTCTTGGCGGGTTGAAGCTTCTGGGTCATCTTGTGCTGGTTCTTCTTCTTCCTCTGTTGTCTCGAAGTTTGGCGATGACTAATCGATCCTAGTCAAAGCCTTGAACATAGCCTCGTCATCAATAAGTGTTGACGGGTCAATATCAGGGCAAAGGTGTGCTTACGAATTGGCGGAATAAGGTCCTGGGCTTCATGAATCGGCACTTTCACCTTCTTGTTGTCAGCATCATAAACCGCCTGGTATTGGGACAAGTCCGTCTCTTCAGCCAGCTTGCTTGCCAATGGAGGCATTCCCCTTGCTATTTGGGCAAAGTCATCCGCTTTGAAGGGATACCCATCTTGTTTGATGCTTGGGCAGCCATTGGCCAATTCTTCCGGATCAAGATCTGCTTGCCACGCCTTTGCCCGACTTAATGCGGTGATGGCGCCAGCCCTGGCGGCTGATCGCTTCAACTCTTCAATTCTTTGTGGCAGCACAAATAATCTTTCTAGCACTTCTTTGATAAGAGAAGGTGGTGATTTTTTGTGCAAGGCAGCAGAGATGGCCCGTTGAGCGCCAGTGTACAATTGTTCCACAAGAGTATATGTGGCTTTGAGTTTGACGCACATATCATCACCTAGCCTGGAGCTTCTGGAGCCTGCAATGACAAATTTATTTATGAATCGGCCCAATGGTTGTTCAAATATGATGAAGAGATATTGAAGTCTACTGTTACTTACCAAAGATGGACGCTGTCATACTGTTGATTTGGTATTTTAAACTAGACAACTCATCAGTTACCAATTTAAGGGCAGCTTCAGCGTCTTCGGCTCTTTTCAAAAGTGCTGCCTTCTCGGTTTCCCAACCAACTTTATCAGTACTGAAGTTTTATTTCAACTGCTCAATGTTTTCCAATGTAGTCTGCAGCTCTGATTTGGCTTTTGAAGTCTCAGATTGTTGGGTTTCAATGTTGTCCCTCAGATCATTGACTTGGGATTCCTTCATGCTTAATTCAGCCTGCAACATGAACAAGTTAGGAAGCATTATGATCATATTATTTGAAGTCCCAAGCACAATACAAGTATTTTACTTGGCACTTGGGGGCTAATGCATATTGCTCTTTTTTGATAACACTTCTATGATGACCCGGCTACACTGCTATGACTATAGCCGACTCATGGGGGCTACGTAGCTGGACTTTATTCACAGTAATGGTAATAAGTCCCAGCTTATTCATGATGATTAAGCCGATCATTGTGGGCTACAGGTGCAAATTTGATCGTTGTTACTTGCAGTTCCAGTTTAACTTGTCAATGTAATTCGACCTTGTCGAGCTATTTATGTGAAATTAAAAGCCATATTTTGAAGACCTGGCTTTAGCTATACAGCTTAAGCCGGCCCTTGGGGGCTACTTGTTGATTCTGCAGTTCTAACAGGCTATGACATGGATATCAAGTTCAACAAGAATGTTTAAAGTCTACAACATATTCAAGTTTATCATATCCAGTAGACTTGGCGGCTGAATATATATATATATATATATATATATATATATATATATATATATATATATGGAGAAGATGATAATGTTCACCTCAAAGTGCTCCTTCATCAGGTTGACCAAGCCGGCTTCAAAGTCGCGGCTGGTGTGGAGGCGGTTCAAATAGCCTGCATGAAGCTCTTGGGCATTAAATTGAGCATAGCTCTCCAAATCCAAATTCCATTTACCGTTATCAACACCAAAAAATTCTTCTTTGGCGTTGTGTTTTGATTGGACAGTGGGGTTGCCTGGGGCTTTTTATGTCTTCCCAGTAACCATTATGTCCTCAGTTTCCTGAGCCGGCTGAGTGGGACTGGGCGGCTTATCATTTTTCGGGTCAATGTCCATGACGTATTTGGTGACAGGGTGTTCCTCTGGAGGGGGTCATCCATAGCAGCTTCTGAAACTTGATGCAAAGTCTCGGATGTGGCATGTTTCTCCGGATCAACGGTCTTGGGCTCTTCAGCCAGTTTATCAACTTTCTGCTTTTGCTAGGCTTTGCCATAACGCTCAAAAGGAAGCACAAGACAGAGTTAGTATGACAATTAAGTGCATGATTCAAAGCGGATATGACTTAACATTCTCACCCAAGCACAGTCTTGAAGACTGGGATTTGGGTCCCAGTTGAGTCACCGGAGGAGGAATGAGATGTTCCCTGATAGTTTGAATCAGACGGGTTAAGAGGTTGTCGAAAAAGACCTGCCTTGGGATAAGCTAAGTCAGAAATATTTGAAACCGCCGGTCGACGCTGGCGAGGCGCTAGTGTGTTTGGTAAACCGAAGGAGAGAATTCCGCCGCCGCTGTTCCGGGTCGTGCGGTGAGCTTCATGTTGCTGCTTCTTCAAAATAAAGTTGGGATCCAAATAAGCTAAAGGATGAGAAAACCTTACTTTCTGGTTCGCTTGATGAACTTTCTGTCTTGGCAGAGGTTCAGAGTCGAAGGAAAGGATAGTTACCTCTTCAACATTGGCTTGGCTTCCTTCCGCATCATCCTGATAGTGATCATTATCAATAAGATGTACAAAAAATGAGCCAAGGGAGTCAAGTTTTACCTCCGACTCATCATTATCATCCAAGTCAAATAATTCAGAAGGATTGGACTTCTTCTTGGCAGGATTTTTAGTAGCCTTGGTCTTTGTCCGAGGTTTCCTGGCCGACTTATCCTGCAGCTTTTTGTTCCAAAAAGGTGAATCGGCCTGCAAAAATCAAATGGGTATGAAAGGGCAGTTTAAGTAAAGATACGATTCAATTGCGAAGTTGGTTAAAAGCTTACAGCTGGCGGCTTGTTAAGAACACAGAAAGGATTCAATTCGGCTTTGCTGCAATCTTCCAAGCTCTCGTTTAACAGAGACTTGGTCATGTTATTGATGTCTTCGCCGGTCAGCTCAATCTGGCAGTGGCGTTGTGACATTGTTGATCTTTTAAATCGCCGGTGTATTCACACATTAAGCCTGGTCGACAGCTTAGGGGTAATATCCTCCATGAAACCCAGCATCGGACATGGTCGATGCTGGTTAAACCGTTAGCCATGAAGGCTCTAATTTTTTAAAATATGGGCGTGTATTTGGGCCGTTCCTTTGTACCGATGCGCTCTGGAAGAGGATGCCTGTTGCTCAGCCGGCTAGCGCGGTAAGCCAGCAGAGGATTTTCCCCTTCTGGAGAAGTGTCTTGGCAATAAAACAAAGTTCGGTTCTAGTCCTTGGGATGGGCACTGTGGCAGCTGGGAAAGTGGCTTCTTTCCGTCGCTGAATAGAAATGCCACCTAACTCTAGGTTGGGCCCATCAGTGAACTCAACTTGCCGGTTTAAGTAATAAAATTCCCTGAACAGTTCCACAGTGGGTTCCTGTTGAAGGTACACCTCGCAGAACACTTGAAAGTTGCAGATGTTTGAAACGGAATTTGGTCCGATATCTTGAGGATGAAGCTTGAAAAAGTGCAGCACATCACGGAAGAATTTTGATCCGGGAGGGCTAAAACCCCGGAGCAGATGATCAATGAAGACAATTACTTCGCTGTCCTTGGGCTCAGGAGGGGTTTCTGTGCCTGGTAACCTCCAATGGATGACATCTTTTTTGGCTAGGATGCCTGTTTGAACATATTCATTCAATTCTTCCTCGGTGACCCAAGAAAGGACCCAGTTGCATGCAGTGACAGTCTTGCACATTTTGAGGATGCAGGACTAAAATAAAGAAATATTGCCGGTTCAAGATTAAGCTGCTAAGCTGGACCATTGATTCAAAAGTAAAGTGCTATAAAATGCCAATGAGTTAAACCAGAAGATGAACATTGAAGTACGTAGATATTCATGTTGGCAGCTTAAAAGGGGACTAAAGGTACCTGACGGGTTAAGAATTATGTCGTTAAGCCGGCCAGAGTTTAAAGGTCAAATACGTTGTGCAAAACCAAATTATGAGGATGAATAGCAAGCGTGGTTAAACCGGAGAATTTTACCGGGTTATACAGGTTATGAAGCGTATGATGGCGGCTTAAAAGGGGCCTAATGTTATATGGCGGGTCACGGTTTATGGTATTAGCCGCCATGGCAGTTATGGTACTTCAAATCTATCAGTGAAAATTTTGCTAAGTGATGGACAAACAGATTTCACAAACTGGTGCTATAATTTTGGATCTACGGCTGTTCAGAAAATGAAGTAAATCCTAAACGTAAGGTGGCGGTAGCAGAAAAAAGTTTGTGTGCTCAGATGAGATATTCTATGGAGGGGAGGTATTTTGATATTAAAAACGAGTGCTAAGTTGCTACCGCACAAGTTTTGTACCATATTCAGATTGAAGAATGCTCGGTCTAAAGGAGAAGACAAAGAATGGCGAACAACACCAACGAACGTAACGAACCCTAATGCAGATCTGAGGCAGGGGGAGATAAGTACTTACGGATGCTGATGGATAGCGGTGGCATGCCGGCGTTCTCTGGTCCAGTCAGGTTGATGCAGCGGCCTGAGTTGATGCAGCGGATGGAGGTCGACGGCGGCGGAGCTCGAGCGCGTGCGTGGCGTTGCAAAGAAGAAGACGAAGACGAGGAGGCGAGGGAAAAAAGTGAAGATAAGGACCCCCTCCTTATTTATAAGGCAACGATCATATGGCATGTGCGGGAACCGAGGAGGCCAAAAAATGGTTATGAGGCTATACGAACGCCTTGATTTTCGGGACATTCATTGAAGCAAAGATCCGTTGAGATATGCTAAGATGTAGGTGAAGTTAATGCAAGATGACATCATGGCGGGTTATAGCAAGTTCATAAAAATTGACAATGCCAGATTCTGTTAAGTCAAGTATTGAAGATTGATGTGAACAAGTTCAAATCAACCTGGGGCCTAATGTTGGGGATATAAATATTGGGTATGACCTGCCCAGAAGGGGCCGGGTCATGCCACTGGCGGCTTAAGATGAGAAGGCCCAAGAGGATGATGAAGATGGTAGTCCATAGAGCAAGCTTATTGAAAGCACAAGATCCTGAGGTGACTTGAGGCCCATGGGTATGAACCGCCATATGTGTAACTTGTGTTGTAAGGCAAGCTAGTTAGTCATCGAGCCGGACACGTTGTGTATGAGCCGGCCGAGACTCTGTAAGCCACCGGGCATCAACCTGTGTATATAAAGGGGATGACCCGGTAGCGGGTTAGGACAAGAAACAACAAGTCGAGAACTAGGTCAAGCATATTCGCTCCCTGGTAATCAAAACCCAAGCAATACAACCCCAAACTGGAGTAAGCCTTTACCTCCTTGTGAGGGGCCGAACCAGTATAAAATCTCTGTGTCCTTTCTCCCGATTAACCCCTTCAAGCTAACCTAGTTGATATGGCTCCACACCTAATTCCTTTCGCTAGGGCATCTACCGTGTTAAGTCCACGACAATTACCATACCACACTCTAGCGCGGAACATACTCTGGTTGACCTACGAGGTTTGGTAGTAACTTGATCTGAAGTTTCATGATCATCATCATTAGCTTCCTCACTAATTGGTGTAGGCATCACTGGAACTGATTTCTGTGATGAACCACTTTCCAATTCGAGAGAAGGTTGTAGCGCCCCGAGACCGATGTGCCAGGTGTCCTCCAGTTATTTGTTGTTGTTGCCTTGTCATTGCTTGCTTGTCATGCATTGCATATCATGTCATCATGTGCATTTCATTTGCATACGTGTTCGTCTCATGCATCCGAGCATTTTCCCCGTTGTCCGTTTTGCAATCCGGCACTCCTATGTCACCCGGTGTCCTTTTCTACCTCTTTTTCATGTGCGGGTGTTAAACGTTTTCGGATTGGACCGAGACTTGTCATGCGGCCTTGGTTTACTACCGGTAGACCGCCTGTCAAGTTTCGTGCCAATTGGACTTCGTTCGATACTCCATCGGTTAACCGAGGGACCAAAAAGGCCTCGTGTGTGTTGCAGCCCAACACCCCTCCAAACTGGCCCAAAACCCACCTAAACCTCCTCCATCATCTCGGTCATTCGATCACGATCGCGTGGCCGAAAACCTCACCTCATTTGGACTCTCCTAGCTCCCTCTACCTATATAAACACCTTCCCCTCCGAAATTCGCGGTGCAAACCCTAGATCCCTCCCTCTCCTCGCGCGCCGGACAAAAATCCCGGCGATGGACATGTCTGCCCCGCTTCGCCCGGCCAATCACCGCCCGCCACCTGTCACGCCGCCGCCCCACCGCCGCGGCCCGTGGAGCCCATCCGGGGCCCGCGCGAGCCCGGATCTCGCCGCCACCTGACCCGCGTCGCTCCGCCGTCTTCTCCAACTCCGGCCGGCCCCGCTGCTCGCCGGACTTCACCACCACCGCCCTGGCGCAGCCGCCCGACGCCACCGGCGAGCTTCACGTGCCCGAGGGGCCTCGCCTCCCTGCCGTGCTCCGACGGCCGCGCCCGCGCTGGCCCCGCCTCTTCTCGCCGCCGCCCTACTCGACCTCGCCACTGAGCCGCGTCGCCGGGGCAACTCCGGCGAGCTTGCCTCCGCACCGGAGCCCGTGCCCGGCCGCGATGACCGCGCCACCGGCGGCCGCGCCTCGCCCCCGCACGGATCCGGCCGGGATCTTTCCTCCGGCGCCCCCCCGTCCTCTCCGGCCGCCGTACTCTCCTCCTCCGGTGAAGTTCCGGCCAGATCCGCCGCCATCCTCATTCTCCGTGCCGCGTTGACTTTTTCCGCGGGGTGTGATATCACTAAGTCCCCGAGTTTTCCATGTTTCAAATGCCCATGTTCATCATGTCATAACTTTGCATCCATAGCTCCGATTCATGCATATGGCGTATCAAAATGTTCGTCTTAGAGAGCACATCATTTCATATCATTGTATCATTTTCATTTGAGCTCATCTTGATGCCCGAAATGCTGTTGGAAGAGTGCTATTTGAGTTAATTGTCAGATCTGTTGCTCCATATAGCTATTTGTCATTTTTGCCATGATTAATGTGTGCATGATATGCTCATGAGCTCTACATGTGTTTTGTTATATGCTTTGCCATCTTTCCTGAGGTGCTATCCATGTATTTTTTTGATATGTGTGGTGACTAGCACAAGCTTGCAAAGTAGTGCATTCGTTAATGCTGATTTCAGGGACTTAGCAATTCCACGAAGTCCTTAGACTATTTTGATCAATATGCCATATGTTCATGTTGTTTTCTAGTGATCCGTCCCTCTTTTGAGGATGATCAGTAAGGATGATTTGTTAATCTTGTAGTGCTCTATCCATCCATGTCTTTGTTTGAAATTATGGAGCACCCTAGCTTGAGTCAATCGAGCTCTACTTTTGTTATTTCGTGAATCTGGGCAGATTGTCTACTTGTTAGCGATTTTGCCGAGGATGTTGTAGTTTATTCGTGCATGCTATGTTATTGTTCTTGCCATGTCTAGCTTGCATAATGTGTATTCTTGATGGGTGTATGCTTAGATTGTCATGCCTTGCTCTGTAGTGAGTGCATCGAGCTCGTAAACATGCCTACTTGATATCTGATTTGCATGCTCCAGTTTTTCACTAAGTCTGTGATCTGATTATGTTTTTGCTATGTTCACATGCTTGCAATTGTATTTTCTGATCCCTTTTGGCTCAAGGCCACTAAGGGACTTTTGTTAAGCTCTTTGAGTAGCTCCATGCCATGCCTTGCTTTGCCATGTTAAGTTCCTGTAGAATATATTTTTTCTTGCTCCAAAGTGTGCTACCTGATCTGAAATTCCAGACTAGTGTTAATTTCACTAAGTCTAAAACCTGTTTACCAATTGCACTTTTGCCATGCTTGTTTGAACCTGTTAATGGATGAATTGGCCGAAGCTCAGTGTTCATATTTTGTCAAGAATTATGAATGGATCCCTGCCATGTATTTTGTTACCATGTTTGGGTGCTGTAGCATGTTAATCTTGATGCATTTAGACGACTACTTGCTGTTAATCGCAGACCGGTGCCATATTTGTTTTGCTTGCCATTTCCAAACCGTGCATCCGATTCCGGTGATCTTTATATCGATTTCAACCGAAATCACCTCACCTTTCCAGTGGCACTCTTGGATTTCCAAGTTGAGGCCAGGTTCAATCATTCCTTTGCAAATCATGCATATGCACCACATACCGCATCCCGCATATCATACCATGTTCATGTGTTGGTTGTTTACTATGTTGTGTGCTTCTTTCCGGTGTTTGCTTCTTCGGGTTGGATCTGGTAACGTCGTGTGTGTGAGGATCCGTTCGTCTACGTCCGTTTGTCTTCTTCATGGACTCGCTCTTCTTCCTTGCGGGATTTCAGGCAAGATGATCATACCCTCGAAATCACTTCTATCTTTGCTTTGCTAGATGCTTGCTCTTTTGCTATGCCTATGCTACGATACCTACCATTTGCTTATCATGCCTCCCATATTGTTGAACCAAGCCTCTAACCCACCTTTGTCCTAGCAAACCATTTTTTGGCGTTGTTAGTTGCAGGTGAAGATTGAAGTTTGTTCCTTGTTGGAATATGGAGATGTTGTTCCTTGTTGGAACATGTTTACTTGTTGGGATATCACAATATATCTTATTTAATTAATGCATCTATATACTTGGTAAAGGGTGGAAGGCTCGGCCTTATGCCTGGTGTTTTGTTCCACTCTTGCCGCCCTAGTTTTCGTCATATCAGTGTTATGTTCCCGGATTTTGCGTTCCTTACGCGGTTGGGTTATAATGGGAACCCCTTGACAGTTCGCTTTGAATAAAACTCCTCCAGCAAGGCCCAACCTTGGTTTTACCATTCGCCACCTAGCCTTTTTCCCTTGGGAGTCGCGCATCCCAAGGGTCATCTTATTTTAACCCCCCGGGCCAGTGCTTCTCTAAGTGTTGGTCCAACCCAGAGCACCGTGCGCCGTCCCTTGGCAACTTGGGTTACGTTGGCTCCCGTACGCTTAGCTTATCCGGTGTGCCCTGAGAACGAGATATGTGCAGCTCCTATCGGGATTTGTCGGCATAGCGGGTGGTCTTGCTGGACTTGTTTTACCATTGTCGAGGATGTCTTGTAACCGGGATTCTGAGTCTGATCGGGTCTTCCCGCTAGAAGGAATATCCTTCGTTGACCGTCAGAGCTTGTGATGGGCTAAGTTGGGACACCCCTGCAGGGATTTGAACTTTCAAAAGCCGTGCCCGCGGTTATGGGCAGATGGGAATTTGTTAATGTCCGGTTGTAGAAAACCTGAAGTTGACCTTAATTAAAATACATCAACTGCGTGTGTAACTGTGATGGTCTCTTCTCGGCGGAGTCTGGGAAGTGAACACGGTGTTGGAGTTATGCTTGACGTAGGTTGTTCTAGGATCACTCCTTGATCATACTTTTATCGACCGTGCTTTGCCTTCTCTTCTCGCTCTCATTTGCGTATGTTTAGCCACCATATATGCTAGTCGCTTGCTGCAGCTCCACCTCATACCTTTACCTTACCCATAAGCTTAAATAGTCTTGATCGTGAGGGTGCGAGATTGCTGAGTCCCCGTGGCTCACAGATACTTCCAAAACCAGCTTGCAGGTGCCAATGTAACCGTGCAGATGACGCAACCAAGCTCAAGGAGGAGCTCGATGAAGATCTTGTCCTTTGTGTTGTTTCGTTCTAGTTGATCAGTAGTGGAGCCCAGTTGGGGTCGATTGGGGACCGTGTCGCATTTGGGGTTCTTCTTTTATTTTGGTTCCATAGTCGGACCTTGATTGTATTTGGATGATGTAATGCTTTATTCATGTACTTGTGTGAAGTGGCGATTGTAAGCCAACTATGTATCTTTTCCCTTATGTATTACATGGGTTGTGTGAAGATTACCTCACTTGCGACATTGCTTTCAATGTGGTTATGCCTCTAAGTCGTGCTTCGACACGTGGGAGATATAGCCGCATTGAGGGCGTTACAAGTTGGTAATCAGAGCCTTCCCCGACCTTAGGAGCCCCCACTGCTTGATTGTTTTTAGCAGCCGTGTTGAGTCTAGAAAAATGTTTTGAGTCATTTAGGAATTATATATCGGAGAGTTTAGGAATTCTTTTTACTCCCCAGTCCATTCATCGCTATAGTAAGGCATCCTGACGTAGAGTTTTGACTCTTCTCTTCTCAAATTTCACCCAAAAAAATTTAGGATCACGCGGGTATCTTGGAATCGTTCCGATCGATTTGTGACAAGAACATTGTTCTTGGTGCCTCCTGTAATTTAGGGGTTGTGGCAGTGTCCCGGGGAGTTGAGCTCCGAGGTGTTGTCGTCACAATTTTATCGTTGCAGTTCTGGAATACCTGAGTTTAGTTTCACCGACATCGAAAATCTCTTTTATGCAGTTTTTGGTGAGATAACCTCGACGCCACCCAGTACTGGGGCGGGAGTTCGGGAGTACTGCCATAACTTGTATAACAGATGCTTTTCGAAGGTTGAGGTAGATGATTTCCGAAGGTTTCTTGGTTATGTGTTGAAGGATGGATACAGCTGGATGTAGGATTTGCTAGTTTTGGGTGAGATATTATGCTTCCCCTGTATCCCCAACACGTGATTGCATAACCGGAAAATTTTGGGAGTTTATAAGTGGGAATTCAAGTAGCTCTTAGGAAATCTTTCCGACAGATGTATGATTTGAAATTGGGGTTCGACGTCTAGTGGTCCGCCTATTCACGGTTGGTTTACAGTGGTCTCATTGTGTCTTAAAGAGTCCTTGGCTATGCCGACTCGGGGACGCTTCGTATGTCATGTGCACTGCCTTGTACATGATGGTGCTGTACGATCGAGCCCGTGTAGGCCCCACCACGAAAAATTCGGACGAAATTTCTATCATATGTTTGTTCCGGCTTATTCTGCAAGCCAATCCTTTGTTTTGGTTTTGGAGTTGTGGTATCCGAGTTGCTTGGAAGTCAAATGTTGATTCCATACCTTCCCCAAATGGTGTTCTCATATTCCTATGTGAATACTAATCCTTCTCGATCATCGAGTTTGTCATTTCAATTTCTTTTCAACCGGCGCGTTTTCTCTTCAAGTGGATCCGATCACTTCAACATCCGCAAGATCACCTCTTGGGTTTTCCAACGTTGTTCATTTCATCCATCCTCAAGTTGCCTTTGTTTTTCCCGCCCACCCACCCTTTTTCTTCAAGGACTAAGATTTAGTAATCCAGTATCATTTTATTGATGGGAAATCTCTTCATTCTTTTTCCTTCATGTTTTTACCCGGTGATTCTCAGGAAGATTGTATCGAAGCTTCAAGTTCAATATTCTCCATTCTTTTCGTCTCCGGTGGATTCAATTCAAGCTTTGGGTGTTGATCATATCCTTTAACTCGTTTCAAATGTCTTCTCATGCCGGTGCACCTCGTAATCATCCACTTCTCGCTATTCTTTTGTTCCGGAGTGATGAAGATATCTCAGAAGATTCGTATATTCATTCCTAATTCGTTCAAGATATCTCAAGGTTGTTATCTCATTCAAGTCATTTGATTCAACCGGTGCAACCTCTCTTTTAAATCATTTCAGCGGTGTTTCTTTGAGTGGGCCCTAACCCACAGGTCTTTTCCCATGATCTTACCTGACTCTTCTAATTTTATCGGAGATATTCTCAAATCTTTTAAAGTTTGACATAAGAATGAATTATCATCAGTCGAATGTCTTTCTCCAAGATCTTTCAAATTCTTTTCATCGTTGGTTCAACCTTTCCAATTTTAATTCTGGAGTGCCTCTACAATTATTGGTGGTGTTTCTCGTCGTCATTCTTAGATTCGGAGACCGAAGAAGAGTTTATTTTAAATCTTGCCCCATTCTCTGCCATCCTTTCATAATTGTTTGATTGTGAGAATTCTTTTTACCCATCCAGAGTAATTTAGGAGCCTTTTCAGTTTGTTCATCCGGAGCCCATCATCTAAGATTTATTCATTCTCAGCTTTCAGCTATCATTCTCCAAATTTTACCGGTGCTTCGTTCAAGTGATCTTTAATCGGCTCGTGATCTCTTTGTTCTCATGTATCTAAATCCTCTCAAGCATCTTCGTTCATTTTATAATTCTTCCCGGTGTTTCTTTATCTTCTCTGCGTTCATTTTCAATTCTTACCGGTGATTCACCCCTTTTACTTCGTTCGTTTTCAATTCTTACCGGTGGTTCGTTCAAGATTTCTCTTCCTTTGTTATTGTATCGATTCATTCGTTCTTACATCCTACCGGTGGTTCGTTGAAGACCTTCCCAAGTTTATGTTATGTCTCTCTCAATCTTTTTCTACGAGAATAAGTAGTGTGCCAAATCCGTTGTTTGTCATCAATTTAATTGGTGAAGGATAAGCATAATGTAATTCTTATTCTTGTTTCATCGTGTGAATTCAATTCTTTCCTTATTCCGGAGGCTCATCAAATTCTTGTTTTCAATTATTTCATCTTTTCTCTTCCGGAATTCCAAGCTCTCGCAATTATATCACCACGGAGATCCATCTAAATCATTACAAGGTTTCACCTTGTGTTTTCAACTTCTTTTTCCTTTTGTTTGATCATCCTTTTGTTGCCGGAGTTCTTCATGAAGGTTCTACATGATGGTTCATCAAGGATTTAATTCCTTCTCGAAGTTTTCATCGAGATTCTTTTCTAAGGAGCTCAAGCATTCTTCATCTTGCTATCCGGGGTGCAATTCTTTCTTCCATATTATTGGAGGTGGTATTATGTCATTTTGACAATTTTTGTGTGTTTCATGATTCACATGTTGTCAAGAATGAGATATTTTAAATCCACCAATCTCTTCATTGGAGTTATCTTGTATCATGTTTCTCCTAAAGCCTTCTCTAAGGATTGTTGCTATTTATGGTGCTTATATATGATCCAAGTTCTTCATCTATCCTCCCGGTGAAATAATCTTCTCGTATCCTTGGTCATATCAATCCAATTTATCGTTTCCATTAGTGGCAGGTTGTCACCTCATAATTTTGAGATGTATTCCATAATACCATATCAAGCTTATTATTTTCATGATTGGTTTTCCAACAACTTCGTTCTAGCTTTTGTTGTAAGCATGCTCCCTCAAGACCTTGTTTCCCTTCGTTCACTTCATTCCATTCTTATTTTTGTTCCAGAGGCATGGTGACGCTCATCTTTTCAACCCATCATCTCGTTTTGTCAAAAGATCATGTTCTTTTCATGACTATCCATTTAACCGGAGTGTTGTACCTTTTCCTCAAGTTCTTTTCAGTTTATCAAGTCTTGCATCCCTTCTCAACCGGAGTGCTACCCGAATCGGTTCCTTCTTTTCCTCTTTCTTAACAGAGTGTTTTGAGCTTTGTTCTTCTCCGTTGTTTCATTTCTTTCAATTTGTTAAACCTCTCAAGGTTCGTGGTTTCACTCGTTTGTCAAAGAAGCAACTTAGTTTTACCTCTTCTCTTTCTCTTCTGTTGTCCCTCCGGTGCCATTCTAGATCTCGGGACGAGATCCTCTCGTAGTGGTGGAGTGTTGTAGCGCCCCGAGACAGATGTGCCAGGTGTCCTCCAGTTATTTGTTGTTGTTTCCTTGTCATTGCTTGCGTGTCATGCATTGCATATCATGTCATCATGTGCATTTCATTTCCATACATGTTCGTCTCATGCGTCCGAGCATTTTCCTCGTTGTTTGTTTTGCAATCTGGCACTCCTATGTCACCCGGTGTCCTTTTCTACCTCTTTTTCATGTGCGGGTGTTAAACGTTTTCGGATTGGACCGAGACTTGTCATGCGGCCTTGGTTTACTACCGGTAGACCGCCTGTCAAGTTTCGTGCCATTTGGACTTCGTTCGATACTCCAACGGTTAACCGAGGGACCGAAAAGGCCTCGTGTGTGTTGCAGCCCAACACCCCTCCAAACTGGCCCAAAACCCACCTAAACCTCCTCCATCATCTCGGTCGTTCGATCACGATCGCGTGGCCGAAAACCGCACCTCATTTGGACTCTCCTAGCTCCCTCTACCTATATAAACACCTCCCCCTCCGAAATTCGCGGTGCAAACCCTAGATCCCTCCCTCTCCTCGCGCGCCGGACAAAAATCCCGCCGATGGACATGTCTGCCCCGCTTCGCCCGGCCAATCACCGCCCGCCACCTGTCACGCCGCCGCCCCACCGCCGCCGCGGCCCGCCGAGCCCATTCGGGGCCCGCGCGAGCCCGGATCTCGCCGCCGCCCGACCCACGTCGCTCCGCCGTCTTCTCCGACGTTGGCCGGCCCCGCTGCTCGCCAGACTTCACCGCTGCTCGCCGGACTTCACCGCCACCGCCCTGGCACAGCCGCCCGACGTCGCCGGCGAGCTTCACGTGCCCGAGGCGCCTCGCCTCCCTGCCATGCTCCGACGGCCGCGCCCGCGCCGCCCCCGCCTCTTCTCGCCGCCGCCCTGCTCGACCTCGCCACCGAGCCGCGTCGCCGGGGCAACTCCAGCGAGCTTGCCTTCGCACCAGAGCCCGCGCCCAGCCGCAATGACCGCGCCTCGCCCCTGCACGGATCCGGCCGGGATCTTTCCTCCGGCGCCCCCCCGTCCTCTCCGGCCGCCGTACTCTCCTCCTCCGGCGAAGTTCCGGCCAGATCCTCCGCCATCCTCGTTCTTCGTGCCGCGTTGAATTTTTCCGCGGGGTGAGATATCACTAAGTCCCCGAGTTTTCCATGTTTCAAATGCCCATGTTCATCATGTCGTAACTTTGCATCCATAGCTCCGATTCATGCATATGGCGTATCAAAATGTTCGTCTTAGAGAGCACATCATTTCATCTCATTGTATCATTTTCATTTGAGTTCATCTTGATGCCCGAAATGCTGTTGGAAGAGTGCTATTTGAGTTAATTGTCAGATCTGTTGCTCCATATAGCTATTTGTCTTTTTTGCCATGATTAATGTGTGCATGATATGCTCATGAGCTCTACATGTGTTTTGTTATATGCTTTGCCATCTTTCCAGAGGTGCTATCCATGTATTTTTGTGATATGTGTGGTGACTAGCACAAGATTGCAAAGTAGTGCATTCGTTAATGCTGATTTCAGGGACTTAGCAATTCCACTAAGTCCTTAGACTATTTTGATCAATATGTCATATGTTCATGTTGTTTTCTAGTGATCCGTGCCTATTTTGAGGATGATCAGTAAGGATGATTTGTTAATCTTGTAGTGCTCTATCCATCCATGTCTTTGTTTGCAATTATGGAGCACCCTAGCTTGAGTCAATCGAGCTCTACTTTTGTTATTTCGTGAATCTGGGCAGATTGTCTACTTGTTAGCGATTTTGCCGAGGATGTTGTAGTTTATCCGTGCATGCTATGTTATTGTTCTTGCCATGTCTAGCTTGCATAATGTGTATTCTTGATGGGTGTATGCTTAGATTGTCATGCCTTGCTCTGTAGTGAGTGCATCGAGCTCGTAAACATGCCTACTTGATATCTGATTTGCATGCTCCAGTTTTTCACTAAGTCTGTGATCTGATTATGTTTTTGCCATGTTCACATGCTTGCAATTGTATTTTCTGATCCCTTTTGGCTCAAGGTCACTAAGGGACTTTTGTTAAGCTCTTTGAGTAGCTCCATGCCATGCCTTGCTTTGCCATGTTAAGTTCCTGTAGCATATATTTTTTTTCTTGCTCCAAAGGGTGGAAGGCTCGGCCTGATGCCTGGTGTTTTGTTCCACTCTTGCCGCCCTAGTTTCCGTCATATCGGTGTTATGTTCCCGGATTTTGCGTTCCTTATGCGGTTGGGTTATAATGGGAACCCCTTGATAGTTCGCTTTGAATAAAACTCCTCCAGCAAGGCCCAACCTTGGTTTTACCATTCGCCACCTAGCCTTTTTCCCTTGGGAGTCGCACATCCCAAGGGTCATCTTATTTTAACCCCCCCCCCCCCCGGGCCAGTGCTTCTCTAAGTGTTGGTCCAACCCAGAGCACCGTGCGGGGCCGTCCCTTGGCAACTTGGGTTATGTTGGCTCCCGTACGCTTAGCTTATCCAGTGTGCCTTGAGAACGAGATATTTGCAGCTCCTATCGGGATTTGTCGGCACAGCGGGTGGTCTTGCTGGACTTGTTTTACCATTGTCGAGGATGTCTTGTAACCGGGATTCCGAGTCTGATCGGGTCTTCCCGCTAGAAGGAATATCCTTCGTTGACCGTCAGAGCTTGTGATGGGCTAAGTTGGGACACCCCTGCAGGGATTTGAACTTTCGAAAGCCGTGCCCGCGGTTATGGGCATATGGGAATTTGTTAATGTCCGGTTGTAGAAAACCTGAAGTTGACCTTAATTAAAATACATCAACCGCGTTTGTAACCGTGATGGTCTCTTCTCGGCGGAGTCCAGGAAGTGAACACGGTGTTGGAGTTATGCTTGACGTAGGTTGTTCTAGGATCACTTCTTGATCATACTTTTATCGACCATGCTTTTCCTTCTCTTCTCGCTCTCATTTGCGTATGTTTAGCCACCATATATGCTAGTCGCTTGCTGCAGCTCCACCTCATACTTTTACGTTACCCATAAGCTTAAATAGTCTTGATCGCGAGGGTGCGAGATTGCTGAGTCCCCGTGGCTCACAGATACTTCCAAAACCAGCTTGCAGGTGCCGATGTAACCGTGTAGATGATGCAACCAAGCTCAAGGAGGAGCTGGATGAAGATCTTGTCCTTTGTGTTGTTTCGTTCTAATTGATCAGTAGTGGAGCCCAGTTGGGGTCGATCGGGGACCATGTCGCATTTGGGGTTCTTCTTTTATTTTGGTTCCGTAGTCGGACCTTGATTGTATTTGGATGATGTAATGCTTTATTCATGTACTTGTGTGAAGTGGCGATTGTAAGCCAACTATGTATCTTTTCCCTTATGTATTACATGGGTTGTGTGAAGATTAACTCACTTGCGACATTGCTTTCAATGTAGTTATGCCTCTAAGTCATGCTTCGACACGTGGGAGATATAGCCGCATCGAGGGCGTTACAAAGGTACAACTACCTCATCAAGTTCTACTTTCCTCCCACTCACTTCTTTCGAGAGAAACTCCTTCTCTAGAAATGATCCATTCTTAGCAATGAATATCTTGCCTTCAGATCTGTGATAGAAGGTGTACCCAACAGTTTCCTTTGGGTATCCTATGAAGACACATTTCTCCGATTTGGTTTCAAGCTTATCAGGCTAAAGCTTTTTCACATAAGCATCATAACCCCAAACTTTAAGAAATGACAACTTAGGTTTCTTGCCAAACCACAGTTCATATGGTGTCGTCTCAACAGATTTAGATGGTGCCCTATTTAACATGAATGCAGCCGTCTCTAAAGCATATCGGTAAGAGACACCATAGATCACGCCATATCTGATAAAGTACGGTTACGACGTTCGGACACACCATTACGCTGTGGTGTTCCAGGTGACGTGAGTTGTGAAACTATTCCACATTGTTTCAAATGAAGACCAAACTCGTAACTCAAATATTCGCCTCCGCGATCAAATCGTAGAAATTTTATTTTCTTATTACGATGATTTTCCACTTCACTCTGAATTTTTTTGAACTTTTCAAATGTTTCAGACTTATGTTTCATTAAGTAGATATACCCATATCTGCTCAAATCATCTGTGAAGGTCAGAAAACAACGATACCCACTGCAAGCTTCAACACTCATCAGACTGCATACATCAGTATGTATTATTTCCAATTAGTCAGTGGCTCGCTCCATTGTTCCAGAGAACGGAGTCTTAGTCATCTTTCCCATGAGGCATGGTTCGCAAGCATCAAGTGATTCTAAAAGCCCATCTACATGGAGTTTCTTCATGCTCTTTACACCAATATGACCTAAACGGCAGTGCCACAAATAAGTTGCACTATCATTATTAACTTTGCATCTTTTGGCTTCAATATTATGAATATGTGTATCACTACGATCGAGATTCAATAAAAATAGACCACTCATCAAGGGTGCATGACCATAAAAGATATTACTCATATAAATAGAACAACCATTATTCTCTGATTTAAATGAATAGCTGTCTCGCATCAAACAAGATCCAGATATAATGTTCATGCTCAACGCTGGCACCAAATAACAATTATTTAGGTCTAAAACTAATCCCGAAGGTAGATGTAGAGGTAGTGTGCCGACGGTGATCACATCGACTTTGGAACCATTTCCCACGCGCATCATCACCTCGTCCTTAGCCAATCTTCATTTAATCCCTAGCCCCTATTTTGAGTTGCAAATATGAGCAACAGAACTAGTATCAAATACCCAGGCGCTACTATGAGCATTACTAAGGTACACATCAATAACATGTATATCAAATATACCTTTCACTTTGCCATCCTTCTTATCCGCCAAATACTTGGGGCAATTCCGCTTCCAGTGACTAGTCCCTTTGCAGTAGAAGCACTCAGTTTTAGGCTTAGGTCCAGACTTGGGCTTCTTCCCGTGAGCAGCAAGTTGCTTGCTATTCTTCTTGAAGTTCCCCTTCTTCCCTTTGCCCTTTTTCTTGAAACTAGTGGTTTTGTTAACCATCAACACTTGATGCTCCTTCTTGATTTCTACCTCCGCAGCCTTAAGCATTACGAAGAGCTCATGAATTGTCTTTTCCATACCTTGCATATTATAGTTCATCACGAAGCTTTTATAGCTTGGTGGCAGTGATTGAAGAACTCTGTCAATAACACTATCATCCGGAAGATTAACTCCTAGCTGAGTCAAGTGGTTATGGTACCCACACATTATGACTATATGTTCACTGACAGAACTGTTCTCCTCCATCTTGCAGCTATAGAACTTGTTGGAGACTTCATATCTCTCAACTCGGGCATTTTCTTGAAATATTAACTTCAACTCCTAGAACATCTCATATGCTCCATGACGTTCAAAATGTCTTTGAAGTCCTGATTCTAAGCCGTAAAGCATGGCACACTGAACTATCGAGTAGTCATCAGACTTAGCTTGCCAGGCGTTTATATCATCCGGAGTTGCTCCTATAGCAGGCCTCACACCTAGCGGTGCTTCAAGGACATAATTCTTCTATGGAGCAATGAGGATAATCCTCAAGTTACAGACCTAGTCCGTGTAGTTGCTACCATCATCTTTCAACTTAGCTTTCTCTAGGAACACATTAAAATTCAAGGGAATGGTAGCATGGGCCATTGATCTACAACAAAATAGATATGCAAAAACTATCAGGGCTAAGTTCATGATAAATTAAAGTTCAATTAATCATATTACTTAAGAACTCTCACTTAGATAGACATCCCTCTAGTCATCTAAATGATCACGTGATCCATATCAACTAAACCATGTCCGATCATCACGTGAGATGGAGTAGTTTTCAATTGTGAACATCTCTATGTTGATCATATCTACTATATGATTCACGTTCGACCTTTTGATCTCAGTGTTCCGAGGCCATATCACCATATGCTAGGCTCACCAAGTTTAACCCGAGTATTCTGCACGTGCAAAACTGTCTTGCACCCGTTGTATGTGAATGTAGAGCTTATCACACCCGATCATCACATGGTGTCTCGGCACGACGAACTGTAGCAACGGTGCATACTCAGGGAGAACACTTATACCTTGAAATTTAGTGAGGGGTCATCTTATAATGCTGCCGCCGTACTAAGAAAAATAAGATGCATAAAAAGATAAACATCACATGCAATCAAAATATGTGACATGATATGGCCATCATCATCTTGTGCCTTTGATCTCCATCACCAAAGCACCGTCATGATCTCCATCATCACCGGCTTGACACCTTGATCTCCATCGTAGCGTCGTTGTCGTCTCGCCAACTATTGCTTCTACAACTATCGCTACCGCATAGTGATAAAGTAAAGCAATTACATGGCGATTGCATTTCATACAATAAAGCGACAACCATAAGGCTCCTGCTAGTTGCCGATAACTTTTACAAAACATGATCATCTCATACAATAAGTTATAGCACATCATGTCTTGACCATATCACATCACAACATGCCCTGCAAAAACAAGTTAGACGTCCTCTACTTTGTTGTTGCAAGTTTTACGTGGCTGCTACAGGCTTCTAGCAAGAACCGTTCTTACCTACGCATCAAAACCACAACGATTTCTCATCAAGTGTGCTGTTTTAACCTTCAACAAGGACCGACCGTAGTAAAATTCGATTCAACTAAAGTTGGAAAAACAGACACTCGCTAGCCACCTTTATGCAAAACAAGTTGCATGTCTGTCAGTGGAACCGGTCTCATGAACGTGGTCATGTAAGGTTGGTCCGGGCTGCTTCATCCAACAATACCACTGAATCAAAATAAGACGTTGGTGGTAAGCAGTATGACTATATTCACCCCTCGATACCCCGATAAATATCTGAAACGTCCCGAAACCATTCCAGTGCCCGAATACCTTCGTCCAATATATCAATCTTTACCTCTCTACTATTTCAAGACTCCTAGTCATGTCCGTGATCTCATCCGGGACTCCGAACAATCTTTTGTCACCAAAGCACATAACTCATAATACAAATCGTCATCGAACGTGTTAAGCGTGCAGACCCTACGGGTTCGAGAACTATGTAGACATGACTGAGACACATCTCCGGTCAATAACCAATAGCGGAACCTGGATGCTCATAATGGTTCCTACACATTCTACGAAGATCTTTATCGGTCAAACCGCAATAACAACATACGTTATTCCCTTTGTCATCGGTATATGTTACTTGCCCGAGATTCGATCGCCGGTATCCTCATACCTAGTTTAATCTCGTTACCAGCAAGTCTCTTTACTCGTTCCGTAATGCATCATACCGTAACTTACTCATTAGTCACATTACTTGCAAGGCTTGTAGTGATGTGCATTACTGAGAGGGTCCAGAGATACCTTTCCGATACTCGGAGTGACAAATCCTAATCTTGATATATGCCAACCCAACAAACACCTTCGGAGACACCTGTAGAGCATCTTTATAATCACCCAGTTATGTTGTGATGTTTGGTAGCACACAAGGTGTTCCTCCGGTATTCGGGAGTTGCATAATCTCATAGTCAGAGGAATATGTATAAGTCATGAAGAAAGCAATAGCAATAAAACTTAACGATCATTATGCTAAGCTAACGGATGGGTCTTGTCCATCATACCATTCTCCTAATGATGTGATCCCGTTCATCAAATGACAACACATGTCTATGGTCAGGAAACTTAACCATCTTTGATTAACGAGCTAGTCTAGTAGATGCATACTAGGGATACTTGGTTTTGTCTATGTATTCACACATGTATCAAGTTTTCGGTTAATACAATTCTAGCATGAATAATAAACGTTTATCATGATATAAGGAAATATAAATAACAACTTTATTATTGCCTCTAGGGCATATTTCCTTGACCTGAGTGGGAGGATTGCTCTCCACTTGGAGTAGTTTTTTAACCTAGGCGAATCTGGTTCGCGGCTAAGCCCCCAAGTGGGAGGATTGCTCTCCACTCGGAGTAGTTTTTTTAACTTAGGAGAATCTGGTTCGCGGCTAAGAACCCGAGTGGGAGGATTGCTCTCCACTCGGAGTAGTTTTTTAAGTTAGGCGAATCAGGTTCACGGCTAAGCCCCCGAGTGGGAGGATTGCTATCCACTCGGAATAGTTTTTTAACTTAGGCGAATCTGGTTCACGGCTAAGCCCCTGAGTGGAAGGATTGCTCTCTGCTCGGAGTAGTTGTTTAACTTAGGCGAATCTGGTTCGCGGCTAAGCCCCCGAGTGGGAGGATTGCTCTCCACTCGGAGTAGTTTTTTAAGTTAGGCGAATCTAGTTCGCGGCTAAGCCCCCGAGTGGGAGGGATGCTCTCCACTCAGAGTAGTTTTTTAACTTAGGCGAGGACGGGCTCGTGACTAAGCCTCCGAGTGGGAGGATTGCTTTCCACTCGGAGTAGTTTTTAACTTAGACGAATCTGATTCACGGCTAAGCCCCCGAGTGGGAGGATTGCTCTCCACTCGGAGTGGTGTTTTAACTTAGGCAAGGACAGGCTCGCGTCTAAGCCTTCGAGCGGGAGGATTGCTTTCCACTCGGAGTACTTTTTTAACTTAGGCGAATCTGGTTCGCGGCTAAGCCCCCGAGTAGTAGGATTGCTCTCCACTCAGAGTAGTTTTGTAACTTAGGCGAATCTGGTTCACGGCTAAGACCCCGGGTGGGAGGAATTCTCTCCACTCGGAGTAGTTTTTTAACTTAGGCAAGGACGGGCTCACGGCTAAGCCTCCGAGTGGGAGGATTGCTTTCCACTCGGAGTAGTTTTTTAACTTAGGTGAATCTGGTTCATGGCTAAGCCCCCGAGTGGGAGGATTGCTCTCCACTCGGAGTAGTTTCTTAACTTAGGCGAGGACGGGCTCGCGGCTAAGACTCCGAGTGGGAGGATTGCTTTCCACTCGGATTAGTTTTTTAACTTAGGCGAATCTAGTTCGCGGCTAAGCCCCCGAGTGGGAGGATTGCTCTCCACTCTGAGTAGTTTTTTTAACTTAGGCGAATTTGATTCGCAGCTAAGCCCCCGAGTGGGAGGATTGCTCTCCACTTGGAGTAGTTTTTCAACTTAGGCGAATCTGGTTCGTGGCTAAGTCCCCGAGTGGGAGGATTGCTCTCCACTTGGAGTGGTTTTTTAACTTAGGCGAATCTGGTTCACGGCTAAGCCCCCGAGTGGGAGGGATGCTCTCACTCGGAGTAGTTTTTAACTTAGCAAAAACAGGTTTAGTAGCTAAGTCACCCATTGGGGGTTTTGAACATACATGATTGCACGAACAAAATTATTGGAAGGACTACTGGAGTCATGTCTTTGATAAACAATCTAAAAAAGTACTCTTATTACATCTTGAAAATTCAATGGTCAAGTATAGAATCGATGGAGGAGATCCGCATTCCAGGAGTGTGGCTCGTCTTTCCATTGATCTAGGTTGTAAAGGTGGTAAGCCCCATTGTGAAGCACCTTGGTGACGACGAAGGGGCCTTCCCACGCGGGGCAAGCTTGTGAGGTCACTGCTGGTCCACTCGGAGCACAATATCTCCTTCTTGAAATGCTTGAACTTTGTCATTCTTTGCATGGAATCCACGCAAATCCTGCTGGTAAACAGTCAACCGAATCAGGGCCATCTCACGTTCCTCTTCCAAAAGATCAACAATGTCTTGCCGTGCCTGTTCTTCCTCAACTTCCGAGTAAGGTTCCTCGCGAGGAGCATTGGGGAAGAGATCAATAGGCAGCACGGCTTCATCTCCATACACCATGAAGAAAGGGGTTCGGTTGGTGGATCGGTTAGGAGTTGTCCTCAATCCCCATAGAACAGACGGCCATTCAGTCACCCAAGCTCCGGCTGCATGTTCAAGGTCATGCATGAGCCAAGGCTTCAACCCTTGGAGGATCAGACCATTTGCTCTTTCAGCTTGACCATTCAACCGCGGGTGCACAACGGATGCGTAATCTACTCAAGTTCCTTGGGAGGCACAGAATGCTCTGAATTCTTCCGAGTCGAAGTTTGAGCCATTATTTGTGATAATGTTGTGCAGGACTCCATACTAGAATATCAACTCTTTTATAAACTTGATGGTTGTGCTTGAATCTTGCTTCTTGATTGGTTTGGCCTCGATCCACTTAGTAAATTTGTCGACTGCTATGAGCAGATGAGTGAAACCGCTCCTGCCTGTCCTGAGTGGCCCGACCATATCCAAAACCCACACAATGAATGGCCAGACGAGTGGAATAGTCTTCAAGGCAGATGCAGGCTTGTGGGACATATTGGCGTAAAACTGACATCCTTCACAGTGCTGAACGATTTCCTTTACAGCTTCATTGGCCCGTGGCCACTAGAATCCAGCTTGGTATGCTTTGGCCACAATTTTCCGAGAGGACGCATGATGACCACAGGTCGCCGAGTGGATCTCATCCAAAATCAGTCGGCCCTCTTACGGAGAAATGCATCGTTGGGCCACGCCGGTGACACTCTCTCTATAAAGTTGTCCATTTATCACTGTGAATGCCTTGGACCTGTGGGCAATCTGACGTGCCTCGACCTCATCCTCTGGGAGCTCTTTCCTGAGCAGATATGAAATGTACAGTACTGTCCAGTCAGGAGTGATCACGAGGATCTCCATCACCAAGTCAATAACAACATGAATCTCGACTTCAGTCATATCAGTAGGACTCTTCGCCTGGGGAGGCTCTTCGGTAAAAGGGTCTTCTTGCACTAACGGGGAGTGGAGATGTTTTAGAAATACATTACTGGGAATAGGCTTCCGAGTGGAACCTATCTTTGCCAGATTGTCAGCTGCTTAATTTTTGAGTGGGGGAATGTGGTGCAACTCTAAACCTTCAAACTTTTTCTCTAACTTCCTTACTGCATTGCAGTATCCTGTCATGGCAGGGTTTGTGACATCCCACTCCTTCATCACCTGATTGACCACCAAATCTGAGTCGCCATAAACCATCAGGCGACAGACGTCGAGTGAGATGGTCATACGCAACCTGTAGAGGAGTGCTTCATACTCGGCCTCATTATTGGAGGAATCGAAGTGGATCTGGAGGACATAACCGAGCCGATATCCTCTTGGTGACACCAGGAACACTCCAGCGTCGGAACCATTCAACATTTTAGACCCATCAAAGAACATAGTCCAATGCTCCGAGTGAACCTGAGTCAGCTGTTGTTGTTCAATCCACTCCGCCAAAAAATCTGCAAGTGCTTGGGATTTGATCACCTTATTAGGTTTTAACTTAATGTCGAATGGAAGAAGTTCAATTGCCCACTTAGCCACTCGACCAGTCGCATCTCGATTGTTCATAATTTCAGACAATGGAGCATCACTAACGACTGAAACCGAGTGATCTTGAAAATAATGCATGACTTTCTTGGTTGTCAAGTAAATTCCATAAACGAGCTTCTAATAATGAGTATACCTCTGTTTGTATGGAGTCAAAGTCTCAGAGATATAATATACTGGTCGCTAGACCTTGTAAATTTTTCCTTCCTCTTCCCTTTCCACTGTGAGCACTGCGCTGACAACTTGACTAGTGGCTGCATTGTATAAAAGGAGAGGTTCTTTGCTATGCGAAGCAGCAAGCACCGGCTGGGTGGACAGCAGGGCTTTGAGTTCAACAAATGCTGCCTCAGCTTCGGGAGTCCACTTGAACTTGTCGGACTTCTTCATCAGTCGGTAAAGAGGCTGTGCCTTTTCGCCGAGACGAGAAATGAACCGACTCAGCGCTGCGAGACAACCTGTAAGCTTTTTGGACGTCGTGCATGCGCATAGGGTGTTTCATTCGAACGATGGCACCGATCTTCTCGGGATTGGCATCTATCCCTCGCTCGGAAACAAGGAAACCGAGTAACTTTTCACCAGGCACTCTGAATGTGCATTTGGACGGGTTCAGCTTGATATCATATCTTCTTAGATTGGCGAAAGTTTCAGCGAGATCAGTCAGTAGGTCGGAACCTCTGCGTGACTTGACCACGATGTCATCCATGTAGGCTTCAACGTTCCGACTGATCTGAGTGAGCAGGTACTTCTGGATCATGTGCATGAACGTAGCACCAACATTTTTGAGACTGAATGGCATGGTGACATAGCAAAAACACCTGAAAGGGGTGATGGAGGCTGTTTTTATTTCATTGGGCCCATACAGACGGATCTGATGATACCCAGAATATGCATCAAGAAAAGACAAATGCTCGCATCCTGCAGTCGAGTCAACTATCTGATCGATACGAGGGAGCAGAAAATGATCTTTCGGGCAGGAATGATTGATATGTTTGAAGTCAATGCACATGCGGGTGAATTATCCTTCGTGGGGACCATGACGATGTTGGCGAGCCACTCAGAGTGGTATATCTCGCGTATGAACTCAACGGCCAGGAGCCGAGCAATTTCCTCGCCAATCGCCTTCCTTTTCTCTGCAGCAGAACAAAGGAGGTGCTCTTTGACAGGTTTGGCCTTTGAGTCGACACGCAAACGGTGCTTAGCCAGTCCCCTGGGTACACCTGGTATGTCTGATGGTTTCCATGCAAAGATGTCCCAGTTCTCACGGAGCAACTGGATGAGCTCGGCTTCATATTTGTTGTCAAGTGTCATTGATATGTTGGTTGGAGCAGCTGTGGGATCTTTCGGGTGAATGTGAACTAGCTTTGTTTCTCCTGCTGACTGAAAAGCAGATTCAGAAGCTGGCTTCTTTGAGCGGAGCAAGTCACTCGGATCAGCATTTTTCTTGTATTCCTCTAGTTCCACCACAGCCATCTATTCATCGGCAATCTTGGATCCTTTCTGGAGACATTCCTTGGCTCTCTGCCTGCTCCCAGTGACCGTGATGACACCTTTGGGTCTGGGCATCTTCAGTTTGAGCTACACGTAACATGGACAGGCCATGAAACGAGCATATGTCGGTCTACCCAGAATAGCATGGTAGGCACTGTGAAAATCTACCACTTCAAACGTCAAGTTTTCCTTGAAAAAATTCTTTGAATCACCGAAAACCACATCCAAAGCAATCTACCTGAGTAATTTCTCCTTCTTTCCTGGGATGACTCCGTGGAACTACATGTTGCTCTCACTGAGTCGGGACATCGGAATGCCCATCCCCTGGAGAGTTTCAGCATACAGAATGTTCAAACCACTGCCACCGTCCATGAGAACATTACGCAGTCGAGTGCCTCCAATGACTAGGCTGACCACCAAAGCATGCCGCCCAGGGGTAGCAACGCGAGCTCGGTGATCCGACTGGTCGAAGGTGATGGGAGTCTTTGACCACTTGAGGTATGTCGTAGTTGCCGGAGCAACCATGTTCACTTCTCCGTTGATGACTTCCAGTCGACTTTTGCTCTCACGTCAGCAAAAATCACCAGGGTTGCATTGACCTTTGGGTAATCATCTGCATTTCCTTGATCTTCCTCTTTATCAGAGCCTTTCTCACTCTGCCGACCCTCACGGAACTGCTGAATAAGGAATCTGCACTATCGAGTGGTGTGCTTGGGTAAAATCAAGTTGCCTTCTTCATCTTTCTTCGTGTGGATGGCACACGGTAAATCCAGGACGTCCTGGCCCGACTGGTCTTTCATTTTCTTGGGTAACCAAGGCCCCTTGGACTTTCCCTTGAACTTTCCTTGTGTATTCACTACTGCGGCTTCAGCCTGACCCGTGGCTTCAGCTTTCCGCTTTTGCTTCTGATTGGGATTTCCACCTCCAGTATCGGGCTCTATAGCCTTCCCTTTACCATTATGAAGTCAATCCTCCTCTTCACCATTTGCGTACCGAGTGGCTATCTCCATCATACGATTCAGAGTCATGTCCTCGGAACGGCCAAACTTTAGAATAAGCTCTTTGTATCTGACACCCTCCTTGAAGGCGCAAACTGCTTGGTGTTTCAAAACATTCTCCACCACATGGTGAGGGTGGTCTATCACTGGATGTAATCCCTCAAAGTTTCACTCGGCATCAGGAAGCAGTGTTGCAACTCAGTCAGCCCAGCGGGTCGCTTGCAAGTGCCTTCAAACGTCTTGATAAACACTCGGGCTAAATCTTCCTAGAAATATATACTAGCAGGAGCCAACTGGTTCAACCACGCTCTGGCCGAGCCCTCAAGCATTAAAGGCAGGAGTTTCATGGCCACTTCATCATTGCCTCCACCAATCTCCACGGCCACTCGGTAATCCTCTAGCCATGTGACTAGCTTTGACTCGCCAGTAAACTTGCTCACTCCTGTGGCCAACCTGAAGTTGGGAGGAATCTCTGCAGCTCGCATGGCTCTACTAAAACACTCGGGGCCAGAGACGAATTCTCTGGTTCCTCTCAGGTGATCTCTGTCCAAACCTTCTCGGTTAGCCCTTCCTCTGTGAACCAGGCCTTGCACAAGGACTGACCTTGCATCGAACCCGGGCTCTCGGGGGTCGACTGGAATCCTCCGCTCATCACCGAACAGGCACCTATCATCATACGTCTGGGGCGCGTATGAACCACCCCTCAGAGGGGGTGTAGGCACTCGACGACGGTCGTCACGATGGTATCGAGGGTCAAACTGTCCATGGCATCGATCCAGGTACTTGTCCTGGTGATAACGACCTTCACGCCGTGGAGGCGATCTTAGGCTGTGAGCCAACTGAACCGTGTCCGCCTGACACACCTGCCGTGTATCCTGTTGCGTGACTGAGAGACAGCAAAATTCTGCTCCCCAGCTGCCCTGAGCAACGTCCGGATCTGCTCTAGGCCTCTCCCAGCCTCGGAGCAGGAAGATTGAATCAAATCTGCTATACACGCATCTGCTGCAACATTCTGGATAGGAGTGCAGTATACCTAACACTCATCTCAGGATCCAGTCGGAAACAACTGTCGTTGATGTCGACTGGGATTTGGAGGTGGCCTACGAGCACGGTCTTCGGGTGCCTTTTGGAGATCATCCAGATGCGCATGTTCAGCCAAAGTGGCTATGCGTGCGGCCTCCAAAGCCTCAGCCTTGGCAGTCTCCCCAACGATGGGGGTCTGGAGAGTTTGCTCATTCCTTTGCTGCAATTCTTCTCTTTGCTCCATAGTGAGAGCCTGCGGGTAATGCTCGTCATTGCCGTGTGACGGGCCCCCAACTTCGCCCCCTCCATAGGGGAAACCTGGAGGGCTATGCTGAGACCCGATCACGATGACCTCTGCCATTGGGTCATTGCTTTCGCACTCGGAGAGCGTATCTGAATGACTAGTCGACAGATCAAACAAGCCATAAAGGGACTCGTCGGGCTCGATTGCCGCGATCTGAGGAGTGGCCGACTGACGGGCCACCGCATGCTTCACCCACCGCTGGAGCCACGAGCGACCGGATCGCTTGCTGCGGTGAGCGGCGGGGAGTGCAGACGCCAACTGAGCCAACCAATAGTGAGTCTACGGCTACCGCGAGAGGACGCCACAGGCACTCGCACGGAAGTGCGCTGACCCACGAACGGGGAGCGCCTTGAAGTCGAGGGGGGCCTCCTGGAGCCAGGCCAAATCATCAGTGATGAAGGCGAGCGCGTCGAGACGGATCTCGCGGCCCAGAGACAATCCATCGCCGCAAACCATGTCGAAGGAGGTCAAAGATCGCAACCTCGTCAGAAGTCGCTAAGACGCCTGCCCACTGGTGGGCGCCAACTCTCGTGGGAAAGGATCTGACAGTAGAGATAGGGGGTACGTAGGAGAGGGCAGAGTCCTAGCTACGGAATGGTTGTGCACTTGGATTTACGAGTTCAGGCCCCTCTCTGAGGAGGTAACAGCCCTACATCTCGATGCCGTGGAGGCTCTGTATATTGGAGTGCTGAGTTACAGGGGGTACGAACCCTTGTGCAAGAGGGGAGGGGTGGCTTATATAGAGTGCGCCGACCCCTCGCAGTCCTCTGTTACGCAAGGGTTCAATGAGACAATAAAAGTCAGGTATGTTACTGGTAACGCCCGTGTTTAATGATCTTTACGGTGACGGAGTGGGTGTCCGACCGTTGCCATCCTAGGGTAGCTCTAAGTCTTCTTCCTTCAAGTGGATTCTTGTTTTCCGAGTGAACAACGACGGTCGAGTGGAATTGGAGTATCTGAGTGGATCAGTTATCGAGTGGATTGTATCTTCTAATGATTCTAGTTGATACCTTCTTTCTGTCTTTGCGGGCCTTGGTTTTTCATGCAATCTCTTTGGGTGGGGTATGTAGGTCAGGCCCACGACCCTACCTTAGGCACATGTCATCGTCACCGGTGGCACGTCTTGTGGAAAGACGTCAGCAAACTCCTGCAAAATGTTAGTGACAGCAGGAGGCAAAGAGGAAGGAGACTATACTGATGGTAATATGTTTATCCTTATGAAGAAGACTATACTGATGGTTTCTACCATGGTGTACATATTTTTTATCGAATTGCCATGGTCTACCAAGTAATAAGGAACATGCTTGCATGCAACATAATCAACATATGTAGCGATACTAAAATGCACACGAACAATACATGTTACCTTAACCTTGTCGCTTTTGTTGAACCATTGGATGTAGTAAGGATGCGGATGCGGTCTTGTGGTGAGAGAGAGCTTCTCCACCATCTCCATGCTAGCCAAATGGTTGTAGCTCCCTCCATCTATGATGACGCGAATAGAATGTTCCTTCACAACTCCCTTTGTATGGAACGAATTGTGCCTTTGATTTTGCTCAGCTTGTATGACCTGCACAGTCAAAACACATTGAGCAACTAAACTTTCATACATGTCAGCGTCTTCAGGAGCCATGTATTACGTCTCATGTTCAGAATCATCTCCAACGTGTTCTTCACGTGTAATAAGAGCCAAAGTCTCCTCATCATAGTCACTAGCGGACTCATACCCACCATCCTCAGTAGCAATCATAACACGCGGAGATTGGCATTCTCTCGCATAATGACCTCTACCCTTACAACAGCGACAAATAATATCATGTGTGTGCCCTGTTGATGCCATGGATGAAGAAGAGCTCTGTGTAGGCCCAGTAGGTGTGCTCTTGGCAGATAATGGTGGTAGTGCCTGTTTTCTTGTATCACGGCTGGAGGTGGCAACTGACCGAGATGCCGGTGCAGCAGAACATGTGGAAGTAGAAGATGCACGCGATGTCCATGATGAAGGTCGACCTGCAGAAAAGTTAGTCTGCACCAATGACTGTCGATCCCGCACTTCACGTTCAGCTTTGCAAGCAAGATGGAATAAATGAGTGATATTGTTATACTCCTTATACTCTAAAATGGTCTGAATCTCTCTATTTAATCCACCTATAAAACGTGCAAGCATAGCTTCATTATCCTCAACAATACCACATCTAATCATGTCAGTTTGTAATTCCTGATAATACTCCTCTAAATTTTTTTCCTTGTCTCAAACACTGCAGTTTTTGAAGTAATTCACGTTGATAATATGGTAGAACCCAATGAGTACGCATAGCAGTTTTCAAAGCAGCCCAAATAGTAGGGATATTACCATGTTATAATCTACAATGTTCAGACCACTAAATAGAAGGAAAAGTAGTGAATTCACAAACAATAGTAGCAACACGTTTATCCTTAGGATATTGTAAGCATGTGAAACGTTGTTTAGTTTCTAACTCCCAAGTAAGATATACATAAGGAATGTATCTACCCTCAAACGATGGAATATTCAATTTTAGTTTAGGAATATGGTCATAATTTTGTACCTAAGGTGGTGTTGCAGCCTACCGTTGCGAATATAAACATGAGGACGACCTGGTGGTGGTGGTGCTGGTGGTTGCACGTAGTTATGATTTTGATCAACCTCATCCTCATAATAGTCCTCCACCTCTGCAGTAGAGGAGCTACAGAAGCATCAGCAACAGTAGCAGCGGCACCAGAATTTTGTCCTAGCTCCAAAGGAACACACTGCGCTTGCCTTACTTGATCGCGGCGTGGAGGTGGTTGTTGATGTTGTTGCAATGGTGCAGCAGACGCGGGTGGTGGTTGTGGGAGACGTTTGAGTACTTCATCGAACTTGGCGTCCAACTTGGTGTCAATTGTCTTCTCAATGTCATCCATCCTCTCCATTGCCTTTCCAAAGCTGGCCATCACGTCTTCCACCGGTTGACCCAACATTTGCTGAAACTTATCATGAAGCTCCTTGTTCGTCATGTTCTCTCAGTCAATCTCGTCGGCTTGTGTCGTGGGAAACCATGGCCACCTATGGGGCCATGAGCCCCTTTTGGTTCGATGGGGAGATGGGCACATTGCACAAAGAGCAGAGAAGCGACGACCAACACGACAGAGATCACACTGCGATTTTTACCCAGGTTCAGGCCGCCGTGATGCGTAAAACCCAACTCCTGCTTTGGTGGATTGATGGTGAAAAATGGTGGGGGACGTAGCACACTTGCCCGGCAAGGTTGCCCTGGGACAAGACTGGCTACGCGCGTATGGATGTGCGTGGGATTCAACTCGCTAACCCTTTCTACGGTTGCCATGGGCCTCCTTTTATAGATCAAGGGGTCACCACAATGGCAAAGTGGTTATTATGCACTGATATGATAGCAAACAGTGCTATCATACCTAATTCTGCAGACGTGCCAGGGCGCATTAAATGCACCGCTTAGTGTCGCATCATTGAGTGTCCGACAAGCCTTGCCGGGCTGTTCTGCCAGCATCACGCCTGCGTGCTTGACATGTCTCTGGACGGGTGTCCCTCAAGCGTGTTTTCTGTAGGAAGGGGCCGCCATGTGGCATGGATCATCCACCCAGTCACTTGGAAGCTTGACACCGCACTGATCGAAGACTTGCGTCTACTTGAGGTGGAGCGGTGGAGTCTTGGCGGGGTGATTTGCCCCCGCAGGTCCCGGCAAGCTTGTCGGGGTGGTCTCGAGAATCGTTGCCGGGCAATCCTCGCCCTCGCTAAGCTCGGTTGCCCGGCAAGGGAGGCTTCTTCTTCAGAGGTATCTCGTCTCTTTGGCTTGACTTGGCCTTCTGGGTCTCGCGCTGTGATGAGTTGATCTCTCCATCTTGGTTTGGCCTTGGATACTGGAGTTTCACACTTAGGCTTGTGCACAGTTTGGGCAACGGACCCAGGGTCTGTTGCACCGACAGGAGCCCCCGAGCCTGGCTAGAACGTGCTATCGGGCGTCATCGGGGTAGGCCCTAACCAGTGCACAGGTCGGAGCGCAAAGGTAGTGTAACACCCACAATGCGGCTATATCTCCCATGTGTCGGAGCACGACTTAGAGGCATAACCGCATTGTAGGCATGTCGCAAGAGGGGTAATTTTTACACATCCCATGTACTGAATAAGAAAGAGTTAAAGAGTTGGCTTACAATCGCCACTTCAAACAATACATGAATATAGCATTACATCATCCAGATACAATCAAGGTCCGACTACGGAACCAAATAAAGAAAGACAACCCCTATTGCAAAAGATCCCCGATCGCCCTGACTGGGCTCCACTACTGATCAACTGGAAACGAAACAACACAACGAGCACAATCTTCATCGAGCTCCTCCTTGAGCTCGGTTGTGTCATCTGCACTGGTATCAACGGCACCTGCAACTGGTTTTGGAAGTAATCTGTGAGTCACGGGGACTCAGCAATCTCACACCCTCGCGATCAAGACTATTTAAGCTTATGGGTAGGAAAAGGTAGTGAGGTGGAGCTGCAGCAAGCACTAGTATATATGGTGGCTAACATACGCAAATGAGAGCGAGAAGAGAAGCGAAGCAACGGTCGTGAACTAGAAGTGATCAAGAAGTGATCCTGAAACTACTTATGTTCAAGCATAACACAAGAACCGTGTTCACTTCCCGGACTCCGCCGAAAAGAGACCATCACGGCTACACACGCAGTTGATGCATTTTAAATTAAGTTAAGTGTCAAGTTCTCTACAACCGGACATTAACAAATTCCCATCTTCCCATAACCGCGGGCACGGCTTTCGAAAGTTCAAAACCCTGCAGGGGTGTCCCAACTTAGCCCATCACAAGCTCTCACGGTCAACGAAGGATATTCCTTCTCCCAGGAAGACCCGATCAGGCTCGGAATCCCGGTTACAAGACATTTCGACAATGTTAAAACAAGACCAGCAAGACCGCCCGATGCGCCGACATCCCGATAGGAGCTGCACATATCTCGTTCTCAGGGCAACACCGGATGAGACATCCTACGAGTAAAACCAAACCTCAAGTTTCCCCGAGGTGGCCCCACAGTCTAGTCGGTTCGGACCAACACTTAGACAAGCACTGGCCCGGGGGGCTTAAAATAAAGATGACCCTCGGGTTGGCCGACCCGAGGGAAGGGTAGGTGGTGGTTAGGCAAATGGTAAAACCAAGTTTGGGCCTTGCTGGAGGAGTTTTATTCAAAGCGAACTGTCAAGGGGTTCCCATAACACCCAACCGTGTAAGAAACGCAAAATGAAGGAACATAACATCGATATGACGGAAACTAGGGCGGCAAGAGTGGAACAAAACACCAGGCATATGGCCGAGCCTTCCACCCTTTACCAAGTATATAGATGCATTAAAGTAAATAAGATATATTATGATATCCCAACAATAACCATGTTCCAACATGGAACAAACTTCATCTTCACCTGCAACTAACAATGCTATAAGAGGGGCTGAGCAAAGCGGTAATATAGCCAAACAACGATTTGCTAGGAAAGGTGGGTTAGAGGCTTGACATGGCAACATGGGAGGCATGATGTAGCAAGTGGTAGGTATCGCAGCATAGCAAAAAGAGCGAGCAACTAGCAAGCAAAGATAGAAGTGATTTCGAGGGTATGGTCATCTTGCCTGAGATCCCGCAAGGAAGAAGAACGAGTCCATGAAGAAGAAAAAAGGACGTAGACGAACGGATCCTCACAAACACGACGTTATCGGAACTAACCCGAAGAGGCATCACCGGAAAGAAGCAAACAACATGGTAAACAACCATCACATAAACAAGGCATGATGCACGACCAAGTATGATGCATGTCCGGTTTAAAGAGGCATGGCATGGCAAAGGGCACAAACAAAACTACAAGTTAAGTGGAGCTCAATATGCAACGAGTTGCATATTGACGGAACACCACATGACTTATTTAGTTCTCTCTCGGTTATGTACCCAACAATATTAAATGTTGTTAAAGATGGAAAGAGCTGAAACATGAGTAGAAAACATAGTTAGGCATTTTAAATGAGGCCAGAAATTTGGTGCAATTCCGGTAAATCCCCATAGGCATTTAGCAATTTGGTGCAACAACAAATTTAAACATTTAAAGGTTATTATCATGATGCGGATGGCGTTTGCAAGTTCTATGCAATTTTTATTAAAAGTTGACAAGAGCATGATATGAAGCATTTGTCATCGTGGCGGAAATGAAAGGGGTGACACGACAATGACAACGGAAATGGTGCCACGGCAACATTCCGGGTTCCGATAGCTCACGGAGATACCGGTGCAAAGGAAGTGGGTGTGAGTTGTGACATGCAAGAAGATGGGGTGCTCCCGGGTACCGGGTTCCCACATGTCGACGGCAAGGCAACGAGGAACTCGCAAAGAACAACTCGGCCACGGTGCAATCACGAGCATCTCATACATCACACAACATTCGTTTACGGGCGGTCGTCTCGGGGTTATACCTTCGAAGCGTGCATTATCGGAACGGATCAAGTTCTTAGAGGGAAGTAGGTGTTCTCATGACGGCGGTAGTGGAAGTAGTCATTCTTGCTTCGCAGATGTTCACACTCCGTAGGTGTTGGGGGTGAAAACAAGGAACTTGACGTCCACGGGTCTTCGAGGGTCAATGGTACATGTTCTATAGACGTTCGAGCGGCGGTAGTGGTACACCGGGTCTTCAGCGACGGTAGTCGTACACTCTCCGTAGATGTTCCGGGTTGTCACCGATCATAGTCGATGTAGTTGAACTTGATGGTCGTCGACGTCGTGATACTTGGTATCTTGGCGCCCTCTTGGGCTTGACATCGACGAAACGGACATGACGATGGATACTCTGTGTCCAGCGACAGCAACAGGATGGTACACGGGGTAGGGGTCTTCACCGGTCATTTTTGCACTTCGGGTACCACTTACTGAAGGTGACCCCTGAGGATTCGACGAAGGCACTAACCACAGAGATGCATAGATAGTGCTTGGAGGCAGCAGCGGGTGGCAACCAAACGAGCAAGGCATGCGGCATAGGAAGGTGAGGGAGAAAGCCTGCTACTGGGGGCAGCCCCGTCCATGGCGATGTGGAGATCAAACGGTGGTGGAGCTTGGTGCAAGGCGTGCACAGAGACAAAGCAGGCGCGGTGGTGGCCTCCTGCAAGGGCACATGGATGACGACGGGGTTGGGGCGGTCTGGCGAGGTGGAGATGGGGCCAGCGATGATGTGCAGAAGAACGGCGAGGTGGAGCTCACGGAAGGAGCACGGCACGGCGAGGAGGGTCCACAGCATGCGGGGTAGCTGCCTGGAGCTGCTCCAGTGACCTGCAGCTCGCGGCCAACGACTGAAGCGAGCGCTCCACTCGGGAAGAGATCCTGCTCGATCCGAACGAGAAGAGGCGAGCGTGGAGAGAGGAACGGGTGATTGGGCCGCCGGAGTTTGCAGCCTGGAGGACGAGCGGGGAAGGGCGAGGAGATCGAGAGGGTGAGGGGGTGAGCGTGGAGGGAGGAATGAATCGAGCGGGGGAGACGGCATCTGGCGGCGGTGAGGGAACGAGGGAGAGATCGAGGGTTCGGTCGGGCCTAGTGGTCGCTAGGGTTAGAGCCGGTGCGGGCTGGGCCGCGGGGAAAGGATAGGAGGGCGGTCAGCTGGCCTCGGTGCGGGTAGCCTAGGTAGGCCGATGTGAGAGTGGGCCCAGGGAGGCCCAGTTGGCTCTTTTCTCTCTCTCTCTCTCTTTAGCAGAGAAGAGAAAAAAAATAGAGAGAGTTAAAAGAATTAGAAGAAGAGGCCATGATCAAGAATAGAAATGGTGGGACATATTTGTGAGGCTTTATAGAATACTTCCAACCCAACAAAAATGGTTCCAACAAAATAGGGGCACTTAAATCCAAGATTATTAAACTTGCACCGAAGAAGTTTGAATTGAGTCTAAACATTAGGTGTGTCCAAAAATGTTAAGAATTTAGGAGGAGCCTCGATAAAAGAGATGAGAATTATTGGCAAGGTTCGAAGGTCAAACTCGAAGAGGAATAGACATGGGAAAATATTTTGCACGTGGGTTATGGTTAATTCCAAAAGAATGGAATATTTATTATAGCTCCCTAATAATATTGGGAGGATATAAGTTATAAAGAGGAAAAAAATCATCATGTGCATTTCCCTCGATTTAAATGGATCGAAGATCCATACAATTTATTTATAAAAGTTATAAGATTAATGAAATGATGGCATGATGACATGACGCGATGCAAGAGGTGACATGATGAAATGCAACACGCAAGCAAAAGACATGGCAACGTCAGCGAATAACTGGAAGACACCTGGCGCATCGGTCTTGGGGCGTCACAACACTCCACCACTACGAGAGGATCTTGTCCCGAGATCTAGGACGGCACCGGAGGGAAACGGAAGAGGAAGAGAAGAGGTAAAACTAAGTTGCTTCTACGAGAAATGAGTGTAACCAAAGAACCTTGAGAAGTTAAACCATTTGTGAAAAGAAAACAACGGAGATGATCGAAATTGAAAACACTCCGTTAGAAAAGAGGAACAAGGAAACTTACTAGGGCCTTGTAGGTTGAATGACATAAGAGAAGGGTTGCAATGGACAAAAACTTCATGGAAGCACTCCGGTAGAAACGCGATGTACAAGGAACGATAAGGATCAATTACGACAACACTCCAATTAAAACAAGATAGAGAGGGAAAAATGATATAATTTGGACAGCACTCTGACTGAAAAAAAGAATTGAATAAGAACTTGATAAGATTAGATGATACTTGACGAAATCAACAACACACTGCTTCCGGAACTATTGAAAGAATATCACAAGGGGTAAGAAAGATTTCATACAGCACTCCGGTTGAGAAGGGAGGCAAAAACTTGATAGGATGAGATAACTTGAAAAGAGGGCACGACACTCCGGTTAAATGGATAAGCACGAAAAGACCATGGTCCTAACAATCCGAGATGATGAGTGAAGAGAGCAACATCACAATGCCTCTGAAACAAATGAATGGAAAACTAGATGATTGGAAAGAAAAAGAACGGAGAGGACGAATGACAACTATCGCAAATAAAATTGAAAGAGCATGCTTATGACGAAAAGGTTGAACGGAGTTGTTGGAAAACCAACAACGAAAAGAGTAAGCTTGTTGTGGGCTTATGGAAAACATCTCAAAAACTTGAGGTGAAATTCTGCCACTAATGGAAACAATAGATTGGATTGATATGAACAAGGAGACGAGAAACTCATTTCACCGGGAGGATAAGTGAAGAACTTGGGTCATTTATAAGCACCATGATAGCAACAATCCTTCGGGAAATATTTAGGTGAAATATAACCCAAGATAACTCCAATGAAGAGATTGATGGGTTGCAAAGAGACTCATGAACGAATTGAAAATGATGGGTTTAAAATATGTCATTCCGGACAATTTGTGAATCATGAAGCATGAAGGGAAATTGTCAAGAAAGACATAACACCACCTAAAAAGATAAGATAGAAATAATTGCACTTCAGAATGCAAGATGAAGAATACTTGAGCTCCTTTGAAAAGAATCTCGATGAACACCTCGAGAAGGAATTAAATCCTTGATGAGCCGTCATGTAGAGCCTCCCTGAAGAACTCTGGTAATAAAAAAAGGATAACGAAAGGAAAGAGAAGTTGAAAACACAAGGTGAAGCCTTGCAATTATTAGATGGAGCTTCACAATGACATAATTGAGAGAGCTTGGAACTCCGGTAACAAAATAAAGATGAAACAATTGAAACCGAGAATTGACTCATCGTGAACAAACTCCGGAAGAATGAATCCATCATTAGGATGAAGCAAGAATAAGAATTATGTTATGCGTATCCTTCACCAATTAAATTGATGACAAGCAACGTATTTGGCATACTACTTATTCTCGTAGAACGGATTAAGAGAGATATAGCGCAAACTTGAGAAAAGTCTTCAACGAACCATCGGTAGGATTGGAAAGAGCGAATGAATTCATATGATAACCAAGGAAGAGAACTCTTGAACGAACCACTGTAAGAATTGAAAAATGAACGAAGTAAAGGGATGAATCACCGGTAAGAATTAGCAAATGAACGAAGATACATGAGAGAGTTTAGATATAAGAGAACGAAGAGATCATGAACTAATTAGAGGATATTTGAATGATGCACCGGTAAGATTTGGAGAACAATAGCTGAAAGCTGAGAATGAATAACCCTGAAATGATGGCCTTCGGAGAATCAAACTGAAAATAATCTTGAATTGCTCCGGATAGGTAAAAAGAATTCTCACAATCGAAAACAATTATGAGAGGATGGCATCAAACTAGAACCATGAATCTTCGAGAGAACATACCAAGATTTGAGAGAAAAAAACTCTTCTTCGGTCTTCAAATGTTGAGAATGATGATGAGAAACACCACCATGAATTATTGAGATACTCCGGGATGGAAATTAAAAAGGTTGAACCAAACGATGAAAAGAATTTGAAAGATCTTGGAGAAAGACGTATGACTGATGATAATTCATTCTTACGTCAAACTTGGAAAAGAATTTGAGAGTAACTCCGGGAAGATTAGGAGAGTCAGGTAAGATCCTGGGAAAAGACCTGTGGGTTAGGGCCGACTCAAAGAAAACACCATTGAACGATTACTTGAAAAGAGAGATTGCACCGGTTGAATTAAATGGCTTGAATGAGATAACAATCTCGAAATAACTTGAACGATCAAGAATGGCAACGCGAATCTTTCGAGGTATCTTCAACACAACGAAACAAATGAATGGCGAGAAGCAGATGATTAAGAGGTGCACGAGAAAGCATTTGAAACGAGGAAAAGGATATGATCAACAAATCTCGAATTGGATCCACCGGAGAAGAAAGAGAACGAAGAATGTTGAACTTGTAGAGCATCTTCATGAGAACCACCGGGTATGAGCATTGACGAAAAAGAATGGAGAGACTTCTCATCAATAACATGATAGTTGAATAAGAAATCCGAATCCTTGAAGGAAAAGGGTGGGAGGGTGGGAAAATAAAGACAATTTGGGACAAATGAAACAAACACCGTTGAGAACACTTAGAGTTGGTCTTGCGGATGTTGAAAATGAACGGATCCACTTGAAGTGAAGCTCACCGGTTGAAAAGGATTGACATGACAATCTCGATTATCAAGAAGGATTGGTATTCACATAGAAGTATGAGAACACTGCTTGGAAAAGGTATGGAAACACATTTGACATTGAAGCAACTCGAATACCACAACAAAAACAGAACAAAGGATTGGCTTGCAGAATAAGCCGGAACAAACATATGATAGAGATTTCATCCGAAGTTTTCGTGGTGGGGCCCACACGGGCTCGATCGTACAATACCATCATGTACAAGGCAGTGCACATGACATACGAAGCGTCCCCGAGTTAGCATAGCCAAGGACTCTTTAAGACACAACGAGACCACTGTAAAACCAACCATGGATAGGCGGACCACTAGACGTCGAACCCCAATTTCATATCATACATCTGTCGGAAAGATATCCTAGGAGCTACTTGAAATCCCACTTATAAACTCCCAAAACTTTCTGGTTATGCAATCAGGTGTTGGGGATACAGGGGAAGCATAATATCTCACCCAAAACTAGCAAATCCTACATCCAGCTGTATCCATCCTTCAACACATAACCAATAAACCTTCAGAAATCATTTACCTCAACCTTCGAAAAGCATCTGTCATACGAGTTATGGCAATACTCCCGAACTCCCGCCCTAGTACTGGGTGGCGTCGAGGTTATCTCACCAACAACTGCATAAAAGAGATTTTCGATGTCGGCGAACTCAGGTATTCCAGAACTGTAATGATAAAATTGTGACGACAACACCTCGAAGCTCAACTCCCCGGGACACTGCCACAACCCCGAAATGTCAGGAGGCACCAAGAACAATGTTCTCGTCACAAAACCATCGGAACGATTCCAAGATACCCACGTGATCCTAAATTTTTTTTAGTGAAATTTGAGAAGACAAGAGCTAAAACTCTACGTCAGGATGCCTCACCAGAGCGACGAAGGGACTGAGGAGTAAAAAGAATCCTACTCTCCGATATATATAATCCTATAAGACTCAAAACATTTTTCTAGACTCAACAACGCTAGCGATTCGATCAAGCAGGGGGCTCCTAAGTCGGGGAAGGCTCTGACTACCAACTTGTAACACCCACGATGCGGCTATATCTCCCACGTGTGGGAGCACGACTTAGAGGCATAACCGCATTATAGGCATGTCACAAGAGGGGTATGTAGCAGATCCGTTGACTAAACCTCTCCCTAGGGAAAAACATGATCAACACCAGAATTCCATGGGTGTTCGATTCATCACAATGTAACTAGATTATTGACTCTAGTGCAAGTGGGAGACTGTTGGAAATATGCCCTAGAGGCAATAATAAAAGCATTATTATTATATTTCTTTGTTCATGATAATTGTCTTTATTCATGCTATAATTGTATTATCCGGAAATCGTAATACATGTGTGAATAACAGACACCAACATGTCCCAAGTAAGCCTCTAGTTGACTAGCTCGTTGATCAACAGATAGTCATGGTTTCCTGGCTATGGACATTGGATGTCATTGATAACGGGATCACATCATTAGGAGAATGATGTGATGGACAAGACCCAATCCTAAGCATAGCGCAAGATCGTGTAGTTCGTTTGCTAGAGCTTTTCCAATGTCAAGTATCTTTTCCTTTGACCATGAGATCGTGTAACTCCCGGATACCGTAGGACTGCTTTGGGTGTACCAAACGTCACAACGTAACTGGGTGACTATAAAGGTGCACTACAGGTATCTCCGAAAGTGTCTGTTGGGTTGACACGGATCAAGACTGGGATTTGTCACTCCGTATGACGGAGAGGTATCACTGGGCCCACTCGGTAATGCATCATCATAATGAGCTCAAAGTGACCAAGTGTCTGGTCACGGGATCATGCATTATGGTACGAGTAAAGTGACTTGCTGGTAACGAGATTGAACGAGGTATTGGGATACCGACGATCGAATCTCGGGAAAGTAACATACCGATTGACAAAGGGAATTGCATACGGGGTTGCTTGAATCCTCGACATCGTGGTTCATCCGATGAGATCGTCGTGGAGTATGTGGGAGCCAACATGGGTATCCAGATCCCGCTGTTGGTTATTGACCGGAGAGTCGTCTCGGTCATGTCTACATATCTCCCGAACCCGTAGGGTCTACACACTTAAGGTTCGGTGACGCTAGGGTTGTAGGGATATGTATATGCAGTAACCCGAATGTTGTTCGGAGTCCCGGATGAGATCCCGGACATCACGAGGAGTTCCGGAATGGTCCGGAGGTAAATATTTATATATGGGAAGTCCTGTTTCGGCCATCGGGACAAGTTTCGGGGTAATCGGTATTGTACCGGGACCACCGGAAGGGTCCCGGGGGTCCACCGGGTGGGGCCACCTGTCCCGGGGGGGCACATGGGCTGTAGGGGGTGCGCCTTGGCCTACATGGGCCAAGAGCACCAGCCCCAAGAGGCCCATGCGCCTAGGGTTACAAGGGGAAAGAGTCCTAGGAGGGGAAGGCACCTCCTAGGTGCCTTGGGGGAGAGGGAAACCCCCTTGGCCGCCGCCCCACCCTAGGAGATTGGATCTCCTAGGGCCGGCGCCCCCCCCTTGGCCCTCCTATATATAGTGAGGGAAGGAGGGTTTTTCTCCCATGCCTTTGGTTGCCTCCTTCTCCCTCTCCAACACCCCCTCCTCCTCCATAGCGCTTAGCGAAGCCCTGACGGAGTACTGCAGCTCCATCACCACCACGCCGTCGTGCTGCTGCTGGAGCCATCTTCCTCAACCTCTCCTTCCCTCTTGCTGGATCAAGAAGAAGGAGACGTTACGCTGATCGTACGTGTGTTGAACGCGGAGGTGCCGTCCGTTCGGTGCTAGGATCTCCGGTGATTTGGATCACGTCGTGTTCGACTACCTCATCCCCGTTCTTTGAACGCTTCCGCTCGCGATCTACAAAGGTATGTAGATGCATCCGATTATTCGTTGCTAGATGAACTCATAGATGGATCTTGGTGAAACCGTAGGAAAATTTTTGTTTTCTGCAACGTTCCCGAACAGTGGCATCATGAGCTAGGTCTATGCGTAGTTCTTCTTGCGCGAGTAGAACACAATTTGTTGTGGGCGTAGATGTTGTCAACTTTCTTGCCGCTACTAGTCTTATCTTGCTTCAACGGTATTGTGGGATGAAGCGGCCCGGACCAACCTTACACGTACGCTTACGTGAGACCGGTTCCACCGACTAACATGCACAAGTTACATAAGGTGGCTGGCGGGTGTCTGTCTCTCCTACTTTAGTTGGAGCGGATTCGATGAACAGGGTCCTTATGAAGGGTAAATAGAAGTTGACAAATCACGTTGTGGCTTTCACGTAGGTAAGAAAACGTTCTTGCTAGAACCCTACTTCAGCCACGTAAAACTTGCAACAACAATTAGAGGACGTCTAACTTGTTTTTGCAGCAAGTGCTTTGTGATATGATATGGCCAAAGTTGTGATGAATGATGAATGATATATATGTGATGTATGAGTTGTTCATGCTATTGTAATAAGAATCACGACTTGCATGTCGATAAGTATGACAACCGGCAGGAGCCATAGGAGTTGTCTTTATTTTTGTATGACCTGCGTGTCATTGAGAAACGCCATGTAAATTACTTTACTTTATTGCTAAACGTGTTAGCCATAGTAGTAGAAGTAATAGTTGGCGAGCAACTTCATGGAGACACAATGATGGAGATCATGATGATGGAGATCATGGTGTCATGCCGGTGACAAGATGATCATGGAGCCCCAAGATGGAGATCAAAGGAGCTATGTGATATTGGCCATATCATGTCACTATTATTATTTGATTGCATTTGATGTTTATCATGTTTTGCATCTTGTTTACTTAGAACGATGGTAGTAAATAAGATGATCCCTTACAACAATTTTGAGGAGTGTTCTCCCCTAACTGTGCACCGTTGCTAAAGTTCGTCGTTTCGAAGCACCACGTGATGATCGGGTGTGATAGATCCTTACGTTCACATACAACGGGTGTAAGACAGTTTTACACATGCAAAACACTTAGGGTTAACTTGACGAGCCTAGCATGTACAGACATGGCCTCGGAACACAGAGACCGAAAGGTCGTACACGAGTCGTATGGAAGATACGATCAACATGAAGATGTTCACCGACGATGACTAGTCCGTCTCACGTGACGATTGGACACGGCCTAGTCGACTCGGATCGTGTAACACTTATATGACTAGAGGGATGTCTAATCTGAGTGGGAGTTCATTAATAATTTGATTAGATGAACTTAATTATCATGAACTTAGTCTAAAACTTTACAATGTGTCTTGTAGATCAAATGGCCAACGTAGTCCTCAACTTCAACGCGTTCCTAGAGAAAACCAAGCTGAAAGACGATGGCAGCAACTATACGGACTAGGTCCGGAACCTGAGGATCATCCTCATAGCTGCCAAGAAAGATTATGTCCTACAAGCACCGCTAGGTGATCCACCCGTCCCACAGAACCAAGACGTTATGAACGCTTGGCAGACACGTGCCGATGACTACTCCCTCGTTCAGTGCGGCATGCTTTACAGCCTAGAGCCGGGGCTCCAAAAGCGTTTTGAGAGACATGGAGCATATGAGATGTTCGAAGAGCTAAAAATGGTTTTCCAAGCTCATGCCCGGGTCGAGAGATATGAAGTCTCCGAAAAATTCTTCAGCTGTAAGATGGAGGAAAATAGTTCTGTCAGCGAGCACATACTCACTATGTCTGGGTTACATAACCGCTTGACTCAGCTGGGAGTTAATCTCCCAGATGATGCGGTCATTGACAGAATCCTCCAGTCGCTTCCACCAAGCTACAAGAGCTTTGTGATGAACTTCAATATGCAGGGGATGGAAAAGACCATTCCTGAGGTATTTTCAATGCTGAAATCAGCAGAGGTAGAAGTCAAGAAGGAACATCAAGTGTTGATGGTGAATAAAACCACTAAGTTCAAGAAGGGCAAGGGTAAAAAGAACTCCAAGAAGGACGGCAAGGAAGTTGCCGCGCCTGGCAAGAAAGCTGCCGGGAAGAAGTCAAAGAATGGACCCAAGCCTGAGACGGAGTGCTTTTATTGCAAAGGGAAGGGTCACTGGAAACGGAACTGCCCCAAATACTTAGCGGACAAGAAGGCTGGCAACACCAAAGGTATATTTGATATACATGTAATTGATGTGTACCTTACCAGTACTCGTAGTGACTCCTGGGTATTTGATACCGGTGCCGTTGCTCATATTTGTAACTCACAGCAGGAGCTGCGGAATAAACGGAGACTAGCGAAGGACGAGGTGACAATGCGCGTCGGGAATGGTTCCAAGGTCGATGTGATCGCCGTCGGCACGCTACCTCTACATTTACCTACGGGATTAGTTATAAACCTCAATAATTGTTATTTAGTGCCAAGTTTGAGCATGAACATTGTATCAGGATCTCGTTTAATACGAGATGGATACTCATTTAAATGCGAGAATAATGGTTGTTCTATTTATATGAGAGATATGTTTTATGGTCATGCTCCGATGGTCAATGGTTTATTCTTAATGAATCTCGAGCGTAATGCTACACATATTCATAGTGTGAGTACCAAAAGATGTAAGGTTGATAATGATAGTCCCACATACTTGTGGCACTGCCGCCTTGGTCACATAGGTGTCAAACGCATGAAGAAGCTCCATGCAGATGGACTTTTAGAGTCTCTTGATTATGAATCATTTGACACGTGCGAGCCATGCCTCATGGGTAAGATGACCAAGACTCCGTTCTCAGGAACAATGGAGCGAGCAACCAACTTATTGGAAATCATACATACTGATGTGTGCGGTCCAATGAGTGTTGAGGCTCGCGGTGGCTATCGTTATGTTCTCACCCTCACTGATGACTTGAGTAGATATGGGTATGTCTACTTAATGAAACACAAGTCTGAAACCTTTGAAAAGTTCAAGGAATTTCAGAGTGAGGTTGAGAATCAACGTGACAGGAAAATCAAGTTTCTACGATCAGATCGTGGAGGAGAATACTTGAGTCACGAATTTGGCACACACTTAAGGAAATGTGGAATCGTTTCACAACTCACGCCGCCTGGAACACCTTAGCGTAACGGTGTGTCCGAACGTCGTAATCGCACTCTATTGGATATGGTGCGGTCTATGATGTCTCTTACCGATTTACCGCTATCATTTTGGGGATACGCTCTAGAGACAGCTACATTCACTTTAAACAGGGCTCCGTCTAAATCCGTTGAGACAACACCGTATGAATTATGGTTTGGCAAGAAACCTAAGCTGTCGTTTCTAAAAGTTTGGGGATGCGATGCTTATGACAAGAAACTTCAACCTGAAAAGCTCGAACCCAAGTCGGAAAAATGCGTCTTCATAGGATACCCTAAGGAAATGAAGAGGCCATGATCAAGAATAAAAATGGTGGGACATATTTGTGAGGCTTTATAGAATACTTCCAACCCAACAAAAATGGTTCCAACAAAATAGGGGCAGTTAAATCCAAGATTATTAAACTTGCACCGAAGAAGTTTGAATGGAGTCTAAACTTTAGGTGTGTCCAAAAATGTTAAGAATTTAGGAGGAGCATCGATAAAAGAGATGAGAATTATTGGCAAGGTTTGAAGGTCAAACTCGAAGAGGAATAGACATGCGAAAATATTTTGCACGTGGGTTATGGTTAATTCCAAAAGAATGGAATATTTATTATAGCTCCCTAATAATATTGGGAGGATATAAGTTATAAAGAGAAAAAATCACCATGTGCATTTCCCTCGATTTAAATGGATTGAAGATCCATACAATTTATTTATAAAAGTTATAAGATTAATGAAATGATGGCATGATGACATGACGCGATGCAAGAGGTGACCTGATGAAATGCAACACACAAGCAAAAGACATGGCAACGTCAGTGAATAACTGGAAGACACCTGGCGCATCGGTCTCGGGGCGTCACAGGTGGCTCCACTCCTTGAGGTCTTCTTTGCTTCTTCATTAATCTAGACTTGGGTCAGTTTCGGTTCTTCTTGTAATGGCCCATGAATGACTTTAACGCATGGGTGAGTAACTGCCAATTCACTCTTGCCACCACGCCCTTATCCTTAGCCACATATGCCGCATGCACTGAGTGCACTACAAAAAAAAGACACATCCGTGACATTTTGGGTCGAACGATTTTTTTTCTGTCATACATATGACACTTCTATGACGATAATTGTGACAAAACCCGGTATCAACATAGATGTGGTGGGCTCCTACTTCTATGACCAAAAATCATGACAGAAAATGGGCTTTTCGTCCTGGGCAGGCCGGAGACGCAGCTGTGATACGTCTCCGTCGTATCTACTTTTCCAAACACTTTTGCCCTTGTTTTGGACTCTAACTTGTATGATTTGAATGGAACTAACCCGGACTGGTGCTGTTTTCAGTAGAATTACCATGGTGTTGTTTTATGTGCAGAAAACAAATATTCTCGGAATGACCTGAAACTCCACGGGAGGTCTTAGAAAAAATAATTAAAAATCCTTGCCAATGAAGACCAGGGGGCCCACACCCTTCTCACGAGGGTGGGGGCGCCCCCCTAGGGCGCGCCCCTACCTCGTGGGCCCCCTATTGCATCTCCGACTCCAACTCCACCTCCATATATTGAGTTTCGATGAGAAAAAAATTGAAGAGAAGAAATCATCGCGTTTTACGATACGGAGCCGCCGCCAAGCCCTAAAACCTCTCGGGAGGGCTGATCTGGAGTCCGTTCGGGGCTCCGGAGAGGGGGATTCGTCGCCGTCGTCATCATCAACCATCCTCCATCACCAATTTCATGATGCTCACCACCGTGCGTGAGTAATTCCATCGTAGGCTTGCTGGACGGTGATGGGTTGGATGAGATTTATCATGTAATCGAGTTAGTTTTGTTAGGGTTTGATCCCTAGTATCCATTATGTTCTGAGATTGATGTTGCTATGACTTTGCTATGCTTAATGCTTGTCAATATGGCTCGAGTGCCATGATTTCAGATCTGAACCTATGATGTTTTCATCAATATATGAGAGTTCTAGATCCTATCTTGCAAGTCTATAGTCACCTACTATGTGTTATGATCCGGCAACCCCGAAGTGACAATAATCGGGACCACTCCCGGTGATGACCATAGTTTGAGGAGTTCATGTATTCACTATGTGCTAATGCTTTGTTCCGGTTCTCTATTAAAAGGTGGCCTTAATATCCCTTAGTTTCCAATAGGACCCCGCTACCACGGGAGGGTAGGACAAAAGATGTCATGCAAGTTCTTTTCCATAAGCATGTATGACTATATACGGAATACATGCCTACATTACATTGATGAATTAGAGCTAGTTCTGTGTCACCCTATGTTATGACTGTTACATGATGAACCGCATCCGGCATAATTATCCATCACTGATCCGGTGCCGACGAGTTTTCCATATACGAGTTTACGCTTATTTACTTTTCCACTGCTACTGTTACAATCACTACAAAATACCAAAAAAGTTACTTTTTCTGTCTTTACTTTTGTTACCGCTACCGCCATTATCATATTACTTTGCTACTAAACACTTTGCTGCAGATACTAAGTTTCCAGGTGTGGTTGAATTGACAACTCAGCTGCTAATACTTGAGAATATTCTTTGGCTCCCCTTGTGTCGAATCAATAAATTTGGGTTGAATACTCTACCCTTGAAAGCTGTTGCGATCCCCTATACTTGTGGGTTATCAAGACCTTTTTCTGGCACCGTTGCCGGGGAGCATAGCTCTATTCTTTGAGTCACTTGGGATTTATATCAGCTGGACACTATGAAGAACTTGAGAGATCCAAAAACCAAGATCTATCCCTCAACTACGAGGGGAGGTAAGGAACTGCCATCTAGCTCTGCACTTGATTCACCTTCTGTTATGATTAAGTTTGCGACACCTACACCTGCTTCTGCTATTCGTTCTGATATGTCGCATGTTATTGATGATGCCACTTCTACTATGCATGATACTTATGATGAAACTGCTTCTATGCCTGATACTACTGTGCCCCTTAGTGAATTTCTTGATGAACAAATTGCTAGGGCTAGAGAAAGAGAAATTATTGAATCTGAATACGTTGATGATAGTGATGATGAAAATATGCCTGTTATTCCCGAGGGTTATTTATTTGATCAAGATGCTTCTTTAGCTATTTTAGCTTGCAGAGATAGATATGAGCTTAAGAGGTTATTAATTAAATTGAACAAAGAATCACTTAGAGATAAAATGAAACCCGATCCTGCTTTTTCTACTTCACCTATATGTGTTCCTGATAAAGATTATGAATTCTCTGTTGATCTTGATATAATTACTTTGGTTGAATCTGATCCGTTTTATGGCTATGAATCTGAAACTGTTGTGGCACATCTTACTAAGTTAAATGATATAGCTGCCCTGTTCACTAATAATGAGAGATCACGTTACCTCTATTTACTCAAAATATTTCCGTTCTCATTAAAGGGCGATGCTAAGATATGGTTTAATTCTCTTGATCCTGGTTGTGTGCGTAGTCCCCACGATATGATATATTACTTCTCTGCTAAATATTTCCCTGCTCATAAGAAAAGCTGCTTTGAGGGAAATATGCAACTTTGTGCAAATTAAAGAAGAGAGTCTCCCACAAGCTTGGGGGAGGCTTCTCAAGTTACTTAATGCTTTGCCTGATCATCCTCTTAAGAAACCTGAAATACTTGATATCTTTTATAATGGACTAACCGATGCTTCCAGAGATTACCTGGATAGTTGTGCTGGTTCTCTTTTTAGGGAAAGAACACCAGATGAAGCTGAAATTCTATTGAATAATATGTTGACAAATGAAAATAATTGGGCACCTCCTGAGCCAGCTCCTGCTCCAATTACTGAGCCTATCCCTAAACCAACTCCGAAGAAGAGAGGTATTCTATTTCTCAGTCCCAAAGATATGCAAGAGGCAAAGAAATCTATGAAAGAAAAAGGTATTAAAGCTGAAGACGTTAAGAATTTACCTCCTATTGAAGAAATACATGGTCTTAATATACCGCCTGTTGAAGAAACATATGATCTCAATTATTTATTTACTGAAGAACCTCTTGATCCCGATATCCTGACACAGGTAGTAAAGGTAAATTCTCTCTATAGATATGATAAAGCTGAAGTCCATCTTACTAAAATTGCTAGTCAGTGCTTGGATGAGTTTGATAACTCTATGTTTACGCAAGACGACTTCAATGCTTATTTTGATAGACAATTAAAAGAAAATGCTTATATGATTAGACGCTTGGGTGATTATATGGCTGATATTAAAGGTGAACTTAAACTTATTAGCAAACATGCTTCTATGGTTACTACTCAAGTAGAACAAGTACTTAAAGCTCAAAAAGAAGTGCTTGATGAAATGAATAGTAAGAAAAATGATTATGCTGTTAGAGTGGCTACTAGAACTGGTAGAATGACTCAGGAACCTTTGTATCCTGAAGGCCACCCTAAGAGAATCGAGCAAGATTCTCAGAGAAATAATATTGATGTTCCTAGTTCTTCTAAAAAGAAGCAAAAGAAAAATGATATTACTGTGCAAACTTCTAGTGAGCCTATTGCTGAACCACCTGATAATCCAAATGATATATCTATGTCTGATGCTGAAACACAATCTGGTAATGAACATGAACCTAGTAAAAATATTAATGATAATGTTCATGATGATGCTCAACCTAGTAATGACAATGATGTAGAAATTGAACCTGCTATTGATCTTGATAACCCACAATCAAAGAATCAACGTTATGATAAAAGAGACTTTGTTGCTAGGAAACATGGTAAAGAAAGGGAAACTTGGGTTCAGAGACCCATGCCTTTTCCTCCGAAACCATCCAAGAAAAATGATGATGAGGATTTTGAGCGCTTTGCTGAAATGATTAGGCCTATCTTTTTGCGTATGAGATTAACTGATGTGCTCAAAACAAATCCTTATGCTAAATATATGAAAGATATCATTACTAATAAAAGAAAGATACCGGAAGCTGAAATTTCCACCATGCTTGCTAATTATACTTTTAAGGGTGGAATACCAAAGAAACTTGGAGACCCCGGAGTACCTACTATACCTTGCTCCATTAAAAGAAATTATATTAAAACTGCTTTATGTGATCTTGGAGCCGTGTTAGTGTTATGCCTCTCTCTTTATATCGTAGACTTGACTTGAATAAGCTGACACCTACCGAAATATCTTTGCAAATGGCTGAAAAATCAACTGCTATACCTGTCGGTATCTGTGAGGATGTGCCTGTTGTGGTTCCAAACGTTACTATTTTAACGGACTTTGTTATTCTTGATATTCTCGAGGATGATAGTATGTCTATTATTCTTGGAAGACCTTTTCTTAATACCGCAGGGGCTGTTATTGATTGCAACAAAGGCAATGCCACTTTTCATGTTAATGGTAATGAGCATACGGTACACTTTTCGAGGAAACAACCTCAAGTTCATAGTATCAACTCTATTGGAAAAATTCCGTCGATTATATTTGGAGGTTTTGAATTTCCTCTTCCTACTGTCAAGAAGAAATATGATATTATTATTGTTGGGGATGTGCATATCCCCGTTGAGGTAACTTAGTGTTATTCGAAATTTCTCCGGTTTCATGATTATCGGAATGAGTTTGTTAACAAGACTTGATCAACCTTGTTAGTGGATTCTTTTTGATGAGCATGAGATGGATGAAATTAGAAGCACAAACTTCTGTACCCTCTCTATATTTTCTGTTATTTATATTAAATAAAGTAAAAATAGTATTTTTCTGTCTGTTTCCTGACCTATCTGTGCAATATAAAAATATCCTGAAAATAAAAGTCCTCAGAATGCCATGCCAATTTAATATGATTTTTTCGGGAATATTTGAGGATTTACTGTGCAAAAATTATCGCGGGAGGAGCTGCCACCTGGCCACGAGGGTGGTGGGCGCGCCCCCCCTATAGGGTGCGCCCCCTGCCTCATGGGCCCACAGTGGCCCTCCTCCACTTATCCCAGCACCCATCTTCTTCCTTTGTCTCACACAAACCCGAAAAACCAACTCAAGCACGAGTTCCAGCCACTTTTGCTGTGATTTTCGATCTCCTTGCTCAAAGCACCTCTCGCAAAACTGATTGGGGAGATTGTTCCTTGGTATGTGACTCCTCCATTGGTCCAATTAGTTTTTGTTCTAGTGCTTTATTCATTGCAAATTTGTGCTGCATAGGTGACCATGTTCTTGAGCTTGCATGTCAAATTTATATGGTTCCAACTAGTTCTAATGCTTGATATAGGCTCTAGGCACTTGTAGGAGTAGTTACTATCAGTTTTATTGAAGTTGGTTCATTTTTGTTTGAAGTTACTAAAAATTTCAGATTGTTTCAGAAAAATGATGAGGAGATTATTTAGGGGCTCACCAAGCCAAAGCTCAAAGGAAAAGGCACCTAAGCCTAAGTATAATTTGCCACGCACCGCGGAGATTCGGGCGTGTGAATGGCCTTCTGATGATTTCTTGAGAGCAGCCGGTATCTATGAAGATTTTCATGTATTGGCTCACAATGCAGGCCTCACCGCTTTCCTCCACGACCAATGCGATCAGTATCTCTTACTCACAAATACCTTTGTGCAAAACCTTTATCTTTATTCTAGGGACTCACGACCTACGGTGGAATTTCATTTATATGATGATCCTAAGGAGATGTCACTTTATGATTTCTGTCGGATTTGTTTAGTCCCTTTTGAGGGCAAGACAGAAGAACCACATCATGATGATGTGGCTGGGTTTATTGATAATATCACTGTAGGAGAAACCAGGAAGGTTTTCGATGCATGAATCACTAGCATACATTTTCCTGTTTTGCGTTACTTGGCATTATTTGCTAGTCGTTGTTTAATTGGACGCGGAAATTCTGGAAACCTTAGTATCCCTGATTTAATTATTCTGCTCCAAGGTTTATATAGTGATAACACTTTTAGTTTGGGCGGTATTATTGCTAGACGGTTAAATATGAACCGTACTAAGGGCCCCATCTTTGGAGGCATTTATGCCACACGCCTAGCAGCACATTTTAACATACCTATTAGGCATGCCGAGAAGGAATAAAAAGTGCTATCCCGTGTTTATCTAGATCATAAAAGTATGGTGGCACATGATTTTATTGTTAAAAATAGGGCAGGGGAGCTTAGATATCAATTGTTCTTTAATAAACATCATCCTGAGACTATTACCTTGCCTGCTCCTTCTTTGTTTGATTTAACTGTAGGCACATACCTTGTTCCGTTGACGGCTATTCATGCCTACCGGAACCCTGCACCAGTCGAGGAGCCAGAACAGGAACCACAAGATGAGCCTCTGCGACAATCTGTTTATTCTTGGGATCCAGAGATGACTGTCAGCCAGTGGCAGTCAGAGTCTTCTTCTTCATCACAGTATGATCCCAACTATTCCTCTTCATCATAGTACGACCCCAACAACTATTATTATGGATATCCGCCAGGCCAGCCGTGGCCATAGACCAACTTAGGCCAAAAGCCTAAGCTTGGGGGAGTACGTATTTCTCACCGACATTACATTTATGTTCACACACACTCATTGCTAGATGTCGGTGCTCATACTGTTTCACTGTAATATCCATGCTAGTTTAGTTTCTTTTTCCTGCTTTCTTCTTGTGTGTTTAGTAAACCTTAAGAAAAACCAAAAAATTAGTAGTAGTTTATTTTTCTGCTGTAGTAGTAATAATTAAAAAGAAAATCCAAAAATATTTCCCGTTCTTCTTTTGCTTGTTGGGAGCTTTCCCGTGTAAATATTTTTATTTCTTTTCTTTTCTTTGGGGGTCAGTAGGAGAAGACCATAATTAAATTGTTGAAGTGGCTCTTATATGCATTATTGTTGAGTTAACCAAAGAGCCCATATTGCCTTGTCTTCTCCTGTTTATTGAATGCTCGCAAATTCCAGCTTAGTCTAATGCATGTGCACTCTTATTATTATTCACACTGTTCGGTCGTGCAAGTGAAAGGAAATTATGATGATATATGATGGACTGACTGAGATGAGAAAAGCTGGTATGAACTCGACCTCTTTTGTTTTTGTAAATATGATGAGCCCGTCGTTCTTGATTCAGCTTATTATTGATAAACATGTTTGCAATGACAATTAGAGATCATAGTTGCTTGTGCCATGCTTGATTACCTATGAATTATAATGGTTTACCTTGTGTGCCAACATGCTATTGAGATGATTATGATGTGGTATGATGGGGTGGTATCCTCCTTTGAATGATTTAAGTGACTTGACTTGGCACATGTTCACGCATGTAGTTGAAACAAATCAACATAGCCTTCACGATATTTATGTTCATGGTGGATTATATCCTACTCATGCTTGCATCCAATGTTTATTAATTTTAATGCATGTACATGGCTGTTGTCGCTCTCTAGTTTGTTGCTTCCCAGTCTTTTGCTAGCCTTCACTTGTACTAAGCGGGAATACTGCTTGTGCATCCAATCCCTTAAACCCCAAAGTTATTCCAGATGAGTCCACCATACCTTCCTATATGCGGTATCTACCTGCCGTTCCAAGTAAATTTGTATGAGCCAAACTCTAAACCTTCAAATAAACATTCTGTTTTGTATGCTCGAATAGCTCATGTATCAACAAAGGCTGTCGTTATCTTCCGTGTTAGGCGGGTTATTCTCAAGAGGAGTGGACTCCGCTCCTCACTCACGAGAAAATGGCTGGTCATCGGGATGCCCAGTCCATGCTTCAGGCAAACTAAATCAAAATTAATTGCAAACAAAACTCCCCTAGGGACCTGATGTATGTTGGAGGCACTCGTTGTTTCGAGAAAGCCATGGATTGATGCTTGTTGGTGGAGGGGGAGTATAAACTTTACCATTCTGTTTGGGAACCGCCTATAATGTGTTTAGCATGGAAGATATCACCATCTCTTAGTTGTTACGTTGACAATGAAAGTATACCGCTCAAAATACAATTTATCTCTATTTCAAAACCGAGCTCTGGCACCTCTACGAATCCCTGCTTCCCTCTGCGAAGGGCCTATCCATTTACTTTTATGCTGAGCCATCACCCTCTTATTAAAAAGCACTAGCTGGAGAGCACAGCCATCATTTGCATTCATTACTATTAATCTATGTTGGGTATGACTATGATTGGATCTCTTTTACCATGAATTACAATGTCTAGTCAGTCCTTGATCTTTAAAGGTGCTCTGCATTTATGTTTTGTGGTCTCAAAAAGGGCTAGCGAGATACCATCTTGTTATATCATATTATGATTGTTTTGAGAAATTGTTGTCATCCGAGATTTATTATTATGACTTGCTAGTTGATTATGCTATTGATACGAGTAATTGTGAGACCTGAGAATTATTGCAAATGTGGTTAGTTATGATCTATGCTGAAAACTTGAATGCTGGCTTGACATAGTTACAACAACAAGAGCAAATAGAGTTTGTAAAAGTTTTTCTTTCTTTCTTTCAGTTTGTCAATTGAATTGCTTGAGGACAAGCAAGGGTTTAAGCTTGGGGGAGTTGATACGTCTCCGTCGTATCTACTTTTCCAAACACTTTTGCCCTTGTTTTGGACTCTAACTTGTATGATTTGATTGGAACTAACTTGGACTGACGCTGTTTTCAACAGAATTACCATGGTGTTGTTTTATGTGCAGAAAACAAATATTCTCGGAATGACCTGAAACTCCACGGGAGGTCTTAGAAAAAATAATAAAAAATCCGCGCCAAATATGAAGACCAGGAGGCCCACACCCTTCTCACGAGGGTGGGGGCGCCCCCCCCTAGGGCGCGCCCCCTACCTCGTGGGCCCCCTGTTGCGTCTCCGACTCCAACTCCACCTCCATATATTGAGTTTCGATGAGGAAAAAACCGGAGAGAAGAAATCATCACGTTTTATGATACGGAGACGCCGCCAAGCCCTAAAACCTCTCGGGAGGGCTGATCTGGAGTTTGTTCAGGGCTCCGAAGAGGGGGGATTCGTCACCGTCATCATCATCAACCATCCTCCATCACCAATTTCATGATGCTCACCACCGTGCGTGAGTAATTCCATCGTAGGCTTGCTGGACGGTGATGGGTTGGATGAGATTTATCATGTAATCGAGTTAGTTTTGTTAGGGTTTGATCCCTAGTATCCATTATGTTCTGAGATTGATGTTGCTATGACTTTGCTATGCTTAATGCTTGATTTCAGATCTGAACCTATTATGTTTTCATCAATATATGAGAGTTCTAGATCCTATCTTGCAAGTCTATAGTCACCTACTATGTGTTATGATCCGGCAACCCCGAAGTGACAATAATCGGGACCACTCCCAGTGATGACCATAGTTTGAGGAGTTCATGTATTCACTATGTGCTAATGCTTTGTTCCGGTTCTCTATTAAAAGGAGGCCTTAATATCCCTTAGTTTCCAATAGGACCCCGCTGCCATGGGAGGGTAGGACAAAAGATGTCATGCAAGTTCTTTTCCATAAGCACGTATGACTATATACGGAATACATGCCTACATTACATTGATGAATTGGAGCTAGTTCTGTGTCACCCTATGTTATGACAGTTACATGATGAACCGCATCCGGCATAATTATCCATCACTGATCCGGTGCCTACGAGTTTTCCATATACTGGTTTACGCTTATTTACTTTTCCGCTGCTACTGTTACAATCACTACAAAATACCAAAATATTACTTTTGCTGTCTTTACTTTTGTTACCGCTACCACCATGATCATATTACTTTGCTACTAAACACTTTGCTGCAGATACTAAGTTTCCTGGTGTGGTTGAATTGACAACTCAGCTGCTAATGCTTGAGAATATTCTTTGGCTCCCCTTGTGTCGAATCAATAAATTTGGGTTGAATACTCTACCCTCGAAAGCTGTTGCGATCCCCTATACTTGTGGGTTATCAAGCTGCATGATATTCTTTGGGCCGTCCATGATGGAAAAAACCGTGGTAGAAGCGAGGGCGAGGAAAATTTCGGGGAGTTCCCAGTTACGGAGGGAGGTCGGGGGCCGAGCGATGCGCGTTTCTCTCATACATGTACGCGCGTGTGTGCGAGGCGTTGGCTCTAACTGAACCCAAGCGAGGCATTGGGCTCTAACTGAACCCGAGCGATTGCACTGCAGGCTACGCGTTACTGAACCCGAGCGATCGATCGATGGCTTTTAGCTGAACCCGATCAAGCGATTCCTTCGCTACTGCTGCTAACTGAAGCCGATCGATGCTGCCTCTGGATGAACAGTGAGCGTTGCGGGGGGGGGGGGGGGGGGGGGGGGTTGGATGAACAGTTCCCGATGGGGGTGGATGAACAGGACCCCGTGGTGTTGCCTCTGGATGAACAAGACCCCGATCGATCGAGCCGGTTGGGGCTGGATGAACAGGACCCCGTGGAGGGCTGGATGAATAGGACCACCCCGTGGAGGGCAGGATGAACAGCAGACGGTGGAGGGTAGGATGAACAGTAGCCGTGGAGGGGTGGTTGAACAAAAGCCCGTGGAGAGGGCTGGTTGAACAGTAGCCGGTGGAGTAGCGCACGGTGGAGGCTGGATGAACAGGAGCCCGTGGATGAACAGTCACAGGTGGAGGCTGGAGGAGGTGGACGGTGGATGAACAGTAGCTCGTGGAGGCTGGAGGGGGTCGACGGTGGAGATGAACAGTATCCCGTGGAGTCCCGTTTTGCGGTACGCCACACCCCTCCCAATGAACAGGACCCCCATTTCGACCGTAGCGCTCCAACACAAGTCCGTTTCGTCCGTTTTGCGGTACGCCACCCCCCTCCTGATCAACAGGACCCCCATTTCAACCGTAGGAGGTACGCTTCCTCCGTTTTGCGGTACACCAGACCTCTCCCGATGAACAGGATCCCGTTTCGAACATGGCCGGTCGAACACAAGGCCGTTTCCTCCGTTCTGCGGTACGTCAGGCCTCGTTTCCATCGCCTGTTCCGTCCAAGCCCTCCCGATGAACATGACGCATTCTGTTGCCTCCCCATGAACACGACGCATTCCGTTGCCTCCCCATGAACACGAGGACGACGCTGTTTCTCCGTTCCGACCCAGCCATGTACACGAGCCCTGGCCGTACATATGCGCGAGTAGGCGTTCGAGACCCCACCCGTATGTACACATACGTGGCCGTATTTTCTTTCTTGCACCCTGGCCGCTGTACGTACGTGTAAATGCTACGTGTGCGCCTCTACTACGACACGTGCGTGCCTCTACATCGAACAGTATGTACGTACATGTTCGAGACCAGAATGACAACGCTATGTACGCTTCGACCAGGTGGGTCCCGACTGTCAGGCACTTCCTTGCCTGCGAAGATGTAGCTGGTGGGTCCCAGCAGTCAGGGGCGAATCGTTTTTTTTTGCCCGGACGCACTTCCTTGCATGCGAAGATGTAGCCGGTGGGTCCCAGCAGTCTGGGGGAAACGTTTTTTCGCGAAATACGGTGGCCCGTCCGGTGGGTCCCGCTGTCAGGTGGAGGAATAATTATTTTGCACGTAATAAGGAGGCACTTCCTTGCTGCAACCGTGGACCCAGCTGTCAGCCTCTCCACGTACAGTCCACGTCCGATGGAAGCCGTTCCTTGACCATGTTGACCATGCCGCGCCGAGAGCACCAGGGCGGTGGACGACAGCGAGGCCTAGGAAGGTGACGACGTGGAGCCGGGGAAGACGCGACAGTGGATGCCCACACGTAGAGGAGTACGAGGGTTCACTGGTTCGCTGCGGTGTGAGGCTGCCGTCGCCGCAGAATAACAGGGGGTGTGGGTGAGTAGAGGGATGGCCTGGCTAGCGGTGGGAGTAGTAGGGGGCGGTGAGGCCTCCGCCGCATCGCAGCCGGCCACGGGAGGCAGGAGCATGAAGCACGACCGACGCTGGTTTGGGTGACTGGAGCAAGAAGACCAGAGGTTGAAGAAGCACTACAGCCATTGGATGGACATCGTACAGTCACTGGAGCTAGAATCGTGCATATTGACTAAGTTGACAAAGTCCTCCATCCCCGTCAACTTAGTAGGCCCACAAGTCAGCCTGCCACTATACTAGGTCACAGTTGACAGGGGGAGTATTCATTTTTCTTGTGCGTAATAAGGAGGCACTTCCTTGCGTGCGAATATATAGTTGGTGGGTCCGAGCTGTCAGCGGCGATAATGTTTTTTTCGCGAAATACAGAGGCCCTTTTGGTGGGTCCCTGATGTCAGGTGGAGGAATCATTATTTTGCGCGTAATAAGGAGGCATTTCCTTACGTGCGGCCATGGACCCAGCTGTCGGCCTCTCCACGTAAAGTCCACTTCAGATGCATGTCGGTCGTTGACCACGTTGACCAGGCTGCGCCGAGAGCACCAGGGCGGTGGACGACGGTGAGGCCTAGGAAGGGGACAACACGGAGGCAGGGAAGACTCAGCAGTTGTTTCCCACGCGGAGGGGAGTACGACTGTACGAGGGTTTACTGGTTCGTTTGCCGTCGCCGGAGAATAACAGCAGGTGTGGGTGAGTAGAGGGATGGCTAGGCCAGCGATGGGAGTACGGTCGGGCGGTGAGGCCTGCGCGGCCAGCACAGCCGGCCGTGTGGAGGAGGGAGCAGGCAGTCCCGCCGGCGCTTGTTTGAGCGGCTGGAGCAGGAAGACCAGAGATTGAAGAAGCACGACGGCCGTTGGATGGACATCCAACAGTCAGTGCTTGTGCGTCAACCTTTTTTAGGAAAGCCTCAAATCTGTGGAAAACAGCATACAACCCATCTGCCATTATTTCTAATAATTTACAGCCCATTTGCTAATTCTTAAGGTTTTTTGGGAGCCCATATTCTTTTTGTTAGCATTACAGCCCATATTGTGGCAACGGTTAAAAAATTATACGAAATTTTGCATATTTCGGTGCGGTCCGAACTGTTTTTAATCCTAAAATTTTGACTCACATTCAAACTGATTTTAAAAATAAGTGTATATCAATATAAAATCCAACAAATTCTCCACGCATAAAAATTAATGTAATTGAAAATCTTGAAATGAAAAAAAGATATTTGAAACTAGTTGCCGGTTTGATGTGTTTTAAAAATGTACAACCCATTTCTCATTACTGATGGGCCATTTTCTCGGCCAGCCGAATGAAAGCTCTCCTTGTCTTGAAAGATTTGCAGCCCAACAGGCCTGACAAAGCGACTTACTTGGCAAATCACAAAAAACTGGGTTGTGGCCGTGGACCCAGCTGTCAGCCTCTCCACGTATAGTACTCTTCTGATGGAAGTCGTTCCTTGACCACGTTGACCACGCCACGCGGAGAGCACCACGGCGGTGGACGACGGCGAGGCATAGGAAGGGGACGACACTGTAGAGGAAGCCCACGTGGAGAGGACTACGAGGGTTCACTGGTTCGACTGTGGTGTGAGGCTGCCGTCGCCGCAGGGCCTGGCCAGCAGTGGGAATAGTAGGGGGCGGTGAGGCCTCTGCGGCAGCACAACCGGCCACGGGAGGCAGGAGCATGCGGCACGACCGGCGCTACTTTGGGCGGCTGGAGCAAAAAGACCAGAGGTTGAAGAAGCACTATGGCCGTTGGATGGACATCGTACGGTCACTGGAGCTAGAATCGTTCATATTGACTAAGTTGACAAAGCCCTTCGTCCCCGTCAACTTAGTAGGCCCACAAGTCAGCCTCCCAGCAAGGTGGGTCCCAGCTAGCCGGGGGAGTATTCATTTTTTTGTGCGTAATAAGGAGGCACTTCCGGTGGGTCCGAGCTGACAGCGGGGGGAACATTTTTTTTGCGAAATACGGTGGCCCGTCCGGTGGGTCCCAGTAGTCAAGGGGAAACGATTTTTTCGCAAAATACTGGTGGCCCGTCCGGTGGGTCCCCGCTGTCAGGTGGATGAATAATTATTTTCCACGCCGTCAAAAATACTGGCTGCCGTGGACCCAGCTGTCAGCCTCTCCACGTACAGTACTCTTCCGATGGAAGTCGATCGTTGACCACATTGACCATGCCGCGCCGAGAGCACCACGGCGGTGGACGACAGTGAGGCCTAGGAAGGGGACGACGCAGAGCCGTGCAAGATGCGACAGTGGATGCCCACGCGGAGAGGAGTACGAGCGTTCACTGGTTCGGCTGCGGTGTGAGGCTGCTGTCGCCGTAGAATAACAGGGGGTGTGGGTGAGTGGAGGGATGGCCTGGCCAGTGGTGGGAGTAGTATGGGGGCAGTGAGGCCTCCGCGGTAGCACAACCGGCCACGGGAGGCAGGAGCAGGCGGCACGACCGGCGCCGCTTTGGGCGGCTGGAGCAAGAAGACCAGAGGTTGAAGAAGCACTATGGCCGTTGGATGGACATCATACGGTCACTGGAGTATTGACTAAGTTGACAATGCTCTCCGTCCCTGTCAACTTAGTAGGACCACAAGTCAGCCCAACAATATGGTGGATCCCAGCTAGCAGGGGGTATTCATTTTTTGGGCGTAATAAGGAGGCACTTCCTTGCGTGCGAAGATATAGCTGGTGGGTCCGACCTGTCAGCGGGGGAATGTTTTTTCGCGAAATACAGAGGCCCTTCCTGTGGGTCCTAGCTGTCAGGTGGAGGAATCTTTATTTTGCGCATAATAAGGGGGCATTTCCTTGCGTGCGGCCGTGGACCCAGCTGTCAGCCTCTCCACGTATAGTCCACTTCTGATGGATGTCGTTCATTGACCACGTTGACCAGGCCGCGCCGAGAGCACTAGGGCAGTGGACGACGGCGAGGCCTAGGAAGGGAACAACACGGAGCCAGGCAATACTCGGCAGTTGTTTCCCACGCGGAGGAGTACGAGGGTTTACTGGTTTGTCCGCCGTCGCCGGAGAATAACAGCATGTGTGGGTGAGTAGAGGGATGGCTAGGCCAGCGATGGGAGTACAGTGGGGCCGTGAGGCCTGCGCGGCAGCATAGCCGGCCGCGGGAGGAGGGAGCAGGCAGTCCCGCCGGCGCTTGTTTGAGCGGCTTGAGCATGAAGAGAAGAGATTGAAGAAGCACGATAGCCGTTGGATGGACATCCAACAGTCACTGCTCTCGTGTGTTGACTAAGTTGACAGGGCGTTGCGTGTGCGTCAACCTTTTTTTATGAAAGCATACACGTCAACCTGTAGTAGGCGCACAAGTCAGCCTCAAATTTGTGGAAAACAACATACAACCCATCTGCCATTATTTCTAATAATGTACAACCCATTTGCTAATTCTTAAGAATTTTTTTGGAGCCCATGTTCTTTTTGTTAGCATCACACCCCATATTGTGGCCACGGTTAAAAAGTATACGAAATTTTGCATATTTCGGTGCGGTCAACTGTTTTTAATCCAGAAAAATCGATTCACATTCAAACTATTTTGAAAAATAATTTATATAAATATAAAATCCAAATAATTGTCCATGCATAAAAATAGATGGAATTTAAGATCTTGTAATAAAAAAATTGAAACTAATTACCGGTTTGATGTGTTTTAAAAATGTACAACCCATTTCTAGGCAAACCAAATGAAACTCTCCTCGTCTTGAAAGATTTGCAGCCCAGCAGGGCCGATAAAGCAAGTAGGCCTTGTTTGGGTATTTCTTTAAAAAAAATAGAACTGGGCTAGCCATTTTCAGCAAGAAAAAACACAACTAGGCTCATGATGTGGTAAACATAAATAAAACCCTGGCTAGACGGGCCACAGCCCCCGCACAGCCCCATTGTTACCCTGATCCGTCGCTAAAACTAGTATAAATAACAACTGCTTGTTCCTAAAAAAAAACTGCGCGACTTGCTGGGTCCCTGGTGTCAGCCGCTCGTAGTGTAATTCTCTCGTTTATTGACTACGTTGACAATGGCGTGAGCCCAGATGTCCAACCATTAGGAGGAACCATATTTTTGGGCTTGTACTATAGAGGCACTTGCTTGCGTACTTCCATGACGCTGGTGGGTCCCTACTGTCATCCTCTCCACGTACAGTCATCTCCTTGTTCCTCTCGGTTGTTGACGACGTTGACAACGCAAGAGGGCGGCGCACCGCGCACGGCGAGCGAACCAAGGACGCAAGGCGGAGGACGAGAGCGAGGCCTCGGACGGAACGAACAGGAGCCGTTGAAGATGCGCCGGTCTAGTCGCACGCGGAGGGGAGTACGAGGGTTGACTGGTTCGGGCGCGGGTGCGTGTTGGGGCTGACGTCGCCGGAGAATAACAGGACATGTGGGGAATAGAGGGAGGGACTGGCCAACGTTGGAGGGTATGTATGGTAGGGCGGCGGAGGCGCAGCCAGCCATGGGAGGCAGGAGCAGGCGGAGCCGACGGGGTGGTTTGGTTTGGGCAATTGGAGGAAGAAGAAGACAAGAGATAGAAGATCCACGATAGATGTTGGATGTCAATCCAACGGCTGGTAGGCAGAATCGTTTATTGACTGGCTAGTAAGTCGACACCACCTTGGATAGGCTATTTCCTCGCGGGTCCCAAATGTCAGAATCCAAATCTATCACGGTCATGCAGCCTTTCCTATGAAAATTTACAGCCCATTTGATGTGCTAGTTCGAAATAAGTTTGTAGGTGCTGGTGGGGGCTAATCACTTGGCTTCTGTAATGCACAGTGAGCTCAAGCAGCCGGCGAGAGTGATGTTATTTCCCTTGGTTTGGATTTGTTACAATATTTCACTCTAAATTAAACGAATGGCAAGCCATTTGCCTTGTTTCAAAGAAAATATGACAATCACAACCGAGTTGAAAAGGGCAGGAACATCTAACTCCAGCTTACAAACTGTACAAAAGCACGAGGGTTAATTGTTCATCAGGTTTACAAAAAAACCATATTGAAAAGGGCAACACTGTTTTCGGCACTGTTTTCTCCAGCACTGTTTTCGGCAGTCACAGTCAAATGGATCGGTCAGGTCCATAGAATGAACATCCTGGGTCGTAAAATTTACTGGATTATGACCACATTATGTTGTAAATAGAAGCCCGGCACGTTCAGAAGCTCTTTTGCCCACCTGAAACTCCTTTTTTTGCTCTTCGACATACCCATCCGTCAAAACCATGCTGCTGATAAACTTAAGCCTGATGGACAATAGTAACCTCGCATTCAGCAGGAAGAATGTGACAAATCTTGTGTTTGCACGGTTGGCTACATATCGTTCTAGCGTTATTGTCTTCAATCGAATCTCATGAGAAGTGAGAAAATCCCGATGCTTACGAATCCACCGATTGGTTATAACTTTCTTACCTTGTCCTATTGCCTAAATAGACATGAAGATTGAAAACAGTTAAGGTCTAAAAGAAGAGTGTCAAAAGAGCAACAGCTGAACGGTTAATTCTAGTACACTTTATGCGGGCTTCCAATGTGCGTGAAATTATCACCTTTATATACCACTTCTCCAGATATGGAAAGCATTGCAGCAAGCCAATAATCTTGTTCAGATCAAAACTATTAATTTGGATATATAAGATCTTGACAGAATCTAGCACCATTGATAGGCCATCCATGGAGAAACTCTTCATTGAGCATAGAACATAATATTAGTACAAAATGTGTACTCCAAGATGATATATAAATTGTGCGCGGAAATTTAAAATGCAGGTTATGTTTACAAGTGTAGATGATAATATAAAGTACCTGAAGAACTGTGGAGCCAAACACCATATTGAAATGAGCACATAGATCATGTATTACACCCAAGGTCTCCAGTTTAGGCGCAGAGAGGACGGTTATTTGCAACGGTTAATAACTAGAATCAAGGATCAACCTTTGAAGTGAAGGGGCATCTTGGATGATGAGCTGACTTCCGTCAAAAGAAATTCCAATTCTTACAAGGTTAGGCGACTTTATTTGGAGACAACCGATTCTAACTGTGAAAACAAGCACCAAGCACTCCAGCGCAGGGCAATTGGAGTGGATGATGCTGTGCAATGAGGCCTCCGATATACAAATCCGCACAAGTGAAAGTTTCTTGAGAAATGGGAGTCGAAGGTTTAGTACCAGATTGTCTGGTAGGTAGCACTGCGCAAAGGTGGCAGTGTGGAGAGAGGATGAAAACCCCGAGATGGACATTGGTGCTGAGGGCACAAGTTCATGGCGTTCGGTATGTGGTATGTGATTTCCAGGGGAATAGTAGAACTCAAGCAGCTGTAGTTCTGTGAATTCAGGGGATTCCAGCCAGGCGTCCACCATGCAGGGCATGGTATGCTTTCTCAGGTAGCATGACGGGATGCAGAGGCTTTGAACGGAGCCCTGGTGGGAGGAGATGATGGCTCTGGGGATTTCAAAATCATTGAAGAGAGATAGCTGACGACAGTCGAGATTAAGGGGAACGGTGCGCCATAGAGGGCGCCACCGAATTAAGAGGACTTGGGTGCGGCAGCAATCCTTGGTGGGGAGAAGCGAGATGATCTCCCCAAGGATGGCGTCCGGGAGATCGCTGATGCAGTCGACCCGAGATTCTACGGGTTCCTGGGATCCGGTGGGGGCGGGGTCGCCGCTTCTCCCCGCGCTGCCGGGTGCGGGATCTACAACAGGCGTCGCCGCTGACGGGAGCCTCATCTTCTTGGCGCTGGGGTCAGCCGACTCCATTTTCCTCGAGGGCGTCGCGTCGCGCTCACGTATTTGAGCAGAGTAACGAATGACGAGCCTAGTTGTAGTGCGAGCGAAGAAGAAGGGGAGCTGGAGGTTTTCTGTAGGAGTGAGGAAGAAGGGGAGCTGGGGTTTTCTGTAGGAGTGAGGTGAGAAATTTGGGGGTACGAGTGGAGCGAGCTGACGTGAGGTGGGTGGGAGCGAGGAGGAAGAAGAGCACCCAGGTTTTTGAATTGATTTACTATTTACTAGTGTGGATGGGCTGTTTTGTCTTGGGACCCGAGAAACAATTACTACTAGTACAGTGGAGACACTCTACAGCTACCCAGAAAAACAATTACTACTAGTATAGTGGAGACACTCTACCGCTTCTGGCTCCTCCTAGGTCATTGAAACGTCTCCCTCTACTGAATGCCGTTATACTTTTGTTCACCGACATGCGGACCATGCAGCGTGCAGGCCCAAATGCCATCCACCAAATTAGAAGGCAGTATGCAGGCGGAGAATCACCCCGGTCGTAGCGCGGCAGTAACGAGCCGTCATATCACAAAAACCCACCTCCCCGCAGTCTAAGTTTGACAGACGAAGCAACCATCATTTCACTCTTCGCTGAATCCCCTTCTCCCTCACCGTCTTCAAGAAAGGCAACACTTGCATCTGCCACTATTCTTCTCTCCGAACGAAGGGAAGGTAAGCGGATCTGTGATGTTGATATATTTTCGTTCAGAGGAAAAAAAAGAACTTTTGCAAAGCAGTAACCGATCCTCACTCTCTTTTTTGTTTCATTGTCATTGCGATTGTGTTTTCCTTTCAGTGGACTCCTAGTATTCGTCAGTTTCATGATGGACCAAGGAGAACCAGGCAAAGATCTGCCGATATTGGAGCAGACACGGGAGGCTGATCCCCACGAGACAGAGAGCTCCAAGAAGATGGAGGCAACCATCTAGATACTGAGATGGTCAATGCCCCGTTTGAGGTTACAGCCCCCATGGCACTACAGGAGCAGTTTTCCCCCTTCGAGGATGTGTCCCCCCCCGCTGAGCTGCCCAAGGTGATTTCCTTCTTTGCCGATCTCGATTGTGGTTTTTCATCTAAGTATGTGGTGATTTTTTTAGAAAAGGAAGTATGTGGTGATTAATAATGCAAAATTTTATTAGCTTCGATGCCATGGTATACGTAGTGGTTTACATAACTTGTGTTTCTTATACTGAAAAGTAATTCAAAATTTGTTTCTATTTCAGTTAGAGCCCTGATGCAGACAAGGATTGTGTGGTTGTACATCTCACTCGCTATGAGGCGGACGACCTGAATATACGCACTGGGAAAACAGAGTTCTTAGGCTGTTGGATCTTGGAAGCCATTTGCGGTTATACCAATGAAGAGTTGTATTACAGCCTCACTGTTGTCAGGCGTGTTGTCCAGGGTGTACTGAAGCACAAGAAGTTCAAAGCTACTCCTTCGTTTGTGAGGAATACTGTTCTTCTCAAGCTTACGCAGGAAGATGACGTGGCATGCCTCCACAAACAAGTTTATCAGTGGCAAGGCCACAAGGTTGTCTTCATGAAGGTTCACAGGATTGAGCTGCTGCGGGATGTCCTCGATGATGTTCATGGCAAGGTCCGTCTTGTGTCCAACCCAAATTAGAACAAGGCATGAAATAGTTGCCCCAGCTAGTGTTTAATAGTAGTTTGGATTGTGTCTAATTATCCGAACCTTGCCTGTTATCGACCCCTCTGGGGCTAGTACTCTATTTGAATCTGTCTATGGGAACTGCTGCTACTTTTTTGTGCCCGTGAATCATGTGAGAACCATCGTAATTGTTGCCGAAACAGATGCGTCCTCACTAGTTTTTTCATGAATATGGCATGGTAAGACATAAGTTGTCATGGTTTATCATACGAGCAGTGTGTGTTTTGATGAAATAGAGCACTTGTTCGAGAACCGTGCGCCGACATATACATAAGTACTTGTAAAAACTGTTGGTGCTACCCCACTTGTAAGCAGTTGTGCAAAACACGGCACATTGGCTCAGCTCGCTTCAACACTAGGCTATCGACCGACTAACAATCAACAATCTGCTGTCTGACATATAAGCAACTATGTATCTTGTTACAGTGGTTCATGCAGTTAATTGAGGCCACAATGTAATAAATTCCAAACGTTCACACGCTAGTCCAGCGCTCATGTGGAACACTCACATTAAACTTGTCTTCATAAAAAACTTGAAAAGCATAAGTTAAGAAATTTTATACATCTCAATGATTCATAGAACATAACAAACACATACTAGTTCACAGCAAAAGACAAAGTTGTGAGAAGGTTTACAAATTAGGAAAAAACAAGCAAGGCTTCTCTTTGAGCAAAGGGCCTCCCGACAGGCTTAAATTTCCTGGAGTTCACTCTGGTTTTTTCTTGTTGCCACCATTCAGGGTTAGGTTCTCTCATTCCGGAATAACCAATTATAATTGTGGTATCAGCTGGAATGCTGAACTGAACCATGCAGTGTACTGACCAGCTGAAATGCTTGTGCATTCCACTAAATTTAAGCACCGCTATTTGCAGAAATAAGCAGACCACAATGCCTCTTGTCCGCGCACCTATCCAAAAAACCGCCGTGCAGCCGTGCCAGCTAGTCCTTGGTCCATGGATGAATTGGTAGAAAGTGCATTCCGGACTAGATGCAGTTGTTTTCGCTCATCCCTGCACTGCAATCAGGAAGTAAAACGTACGAATCAGCTTCTTTTAGATTGCGTCGGTCATTCTACCTTAGATACTACCAATGTAGGGATACCTTGAAGACGGGAGGTTAGACGACGGCAGCGAGGGATAGCCATCTCATTTTGCACAGTTGTACTAAAACTGAGGTGTGTGCTTTTGATTGCGCGGATAGAAACGATATGGAGACAGACATCCCGAAACGATATGGAGACAGACATCCCTGTTTGTGCAAATAAGATATACGGTTATTTAAACAGTGATAGATATTACTACTTTCCCCCGTTTCCTCTTAGAACCAAGTCCTAGATTCATGCTACAGCTTTCCCACTTTCTTCCCTGTTTGAACCAACGCTTTGAGTCGACTGTATGAAATAGCTTTACTTCTAATCTACTACTACTATAATGCGGCAGTTTTGAAATTAGATTTACCACTCCATATTCGGTTCTCCCGCCTAAACAAGCATTGGCTCAAAATCCACCGTTCATTTCCCCTCTCATGCATATCACTGCCGTCCATCAAACAAAGGATGACATGATCTGATGGCTAAGAGCTGCTGGATTCGCTCCCGCTCCTTGTGCACATGGCCGACTCTGCTCTCCAAGTAAACAAATAAAGAAGTCCGCGTTGAATCTGGATTGCACCTACTAAAGTTGAGAAATGTCTAGAAACTGCTGCCACCTCCTCACATGCAAGTACGATAAGTTGGCAAATAGCTAGCACATTTTGGTTCCTCGTTGTCACCTGGGAAATAAACACTCTACTACTAACTTATTTTTTAGATTACTGTAAAAATGGATTTTTTAGATGCCGCTATACTGCAAAGTTTACACTGTTCACATAACATAACATTGCATGGCTGATGCTAGCTAAAGTTTTATTCTGCTTCATCGAGAAATGTAATATTTTTATTATTAGCAGAAAAAGTGTAATATTTTATTCAGTCATACATAAGCTATACCTCAAGCTAATGCAGGACATGAGTGTCTGTCAGACCTAAATGACTTATTTAGTTGCACAAAATAGTCCATAAACATGCATGTAAACCGTCAAACAACTCTAGAACTATACATCAGTGGAACCCAGGAAACATCATATAATAAAACTACAACTTTTATCTTGTAATCAAATTCTTACTTGGAACTCAGTTTGATTTGTGCAAGTGATTTGCTTCTTATTTCGGAATAGTCCTTAGATCATGCAAACAAACACACTATGATATCTACTCAAGATACGAGTACCCATTTCTCTCTCTAAAAAGAAGGTATATGAGTATCTATCATACAGAACATACATGCAAAGCACGTGCCTTAGTAGAAGTCTAGGTGGCTTTGGAACAGCGGACGGAAGTAGAAAAGGATCCACACGAAGGGAGCTGGGACAGTAGAGCAAGGCAGGTTACGAAGGAATATATACCTGAGAGTCGTCAGCATGTCGCAAAGACGGTGTCGGGAGGCCGCATCTTGGCCACAATACCGTAGGGAGGAAGAAGGGGTCGAAGGCCCTCCCGAGCCGGCGCTCTCTCAGAGAGAATGGCACGGACGCCAATCGGGATGCGCGGGCAGCCGTTGGTCTCCCCCCTCGCCGCCGATGACAGCGTGAACGATGCACCTACACCCCTGCCCTGGTCGAGGTTGTCCGACCGGATTTGTGACCAGCCGTGAGCTGAGAGAGAGTGTGGCCACCTATGTGTTGCTTAGATCTGGAGAGCATGAGAGAGTGAACGAGAGGAACCCTAGTAAAGCAAGCGCTAAGGCTCCTACTTTTATATATAGTGGAGTGATTTTGTTGTACCAGCTTCAAAAAAATGCGCTCCTACGTGTACCCGCGAGTGGGTGTGAGAGAACTAGTGCGTGCGTGCACCACTTCTCTTCGTGAGGGTACAATATACTATGCCCAAAGAACGTTCGCCGCAAGAGTAATAGTACAAGTGTGTGACGTGTGAGCTAAAATAAAATGTGCGCGCCGTCTTTTGTTTTTTAGAAGTTCTGAGGGTAGGGTGTGAAGAGCACATATGTGCGTGACGCCTACCGGCAGATAGACGGTGGGTGCGACGTGCGAGTCTGCGAGAGGACTCGGGAGAGTCGTGACTCGTGAGGGTGCGTGTGCGTGAGAGAGAGTTGGCACGTATCAATGCAATGCACGTGTCCGTAAATCATTATCCGACAAACGTTCGCCACAAGCCTTTTCCTGACGAACATCGTAAGGGCCGTTAGACCGGCATCCGACAGTGTCAGTTTTGCCATGTCATTTAACAGAACAGCTACTCCTCCTACACACAAATCTTCCACGTGAGTGTTAGCAACTGCCGTATGCTCCCTCCGTTCCGAAATGCAGTGCATATAGCTTTATTGAAAATTCGAACCTCGCAAACTTTTACCGAGTTTTCGTGTACCAAATTGCACATGTAGAATACCATGTATATATTATTTCATTCATCTTCGAGAGGTAACTATAAAGTTGGGTGAGGAGTCTACAAAGAAAGACCATCGTATCACCCGCAACAATTTCAAGCATCCTTTAGTGTCAAGGATTATCATAGGAACTCTATATGATATGATTTTTATAGGATTTTTCCTTTAGAGCCAATTGGTTCATAGGAATAGATTCGTATACTCCACATTTCAAAGGAAATAAACATGATATCAATTCTATAGCTTTAGAGCCACTTGGTTCATATGAATGGATTCCTATACTCCCTTAATTTCAAAGGAAAATAAACATTAGCTTATATTCAATAGAAAAGTTCCTATGATATGAACCAAATTACATATCTTTTCTAATCCCTCCTCATAGGAATTGAGAAACATGTCATCTCTATATTCAATAGAAAAGTTCCTATGATGCGAACCAAATGACATCTCTTTTCCAATCCCTACTCATAGGAATTGAGATGCTCCATTGAAGGAAATAGGCCCTAGAGGCAATATAAAGTTATTATTTATTTCCTTATATCATGATAAATGTTTATTATTCATGCTAGAATTGTATTAACCGGAAACATAATACATGTGTGAATACATAGACAAACAAAGTGTCACTAGTATGCCTCTACTTGACTAGCTCGTTAGTCAAAGATGGTTATGTTTCCAAACCATGAACAATGAGTTGTTATTTGATTAACGGGATCACATCATTAAGTGAATGATCTGATTGACATGACCCATTCCATTAGCTTAGCACCCGATCGTTTAGTATGTTGCTATTGCTTTCTTCATGACTTATACATGTTCCTATGACTATGAGATTATGCAACTCCCGTTTGCCAGAGGAACACTTTGTGTGCTACCAAACGTCACAACGTAACTGCGTGATTGTAAAGGAGCTCTACAGGTGTCTCCAAAGGTAAATGTTGGGTTGGCGTATTTCGAGATTAGGATTTGTCACTCCGATTGTCGGAGAGGTATCTCTGGGCCCTCTCGGTAATGCACATCACTTAAAGCCTTGCAAGCATTGCAACTAATGAGTTAGTTGCGGGATGATGTATTACAGAACGAGTAAAGAGACTTGCTGGTAATGAGATTGAACTAGGTATTGGAATACCGACGATCGAATCTCGGGCAAGTAACATACCGATGACAAAGGGAACAATGTGTGTTGTTATGCGGTCTGACCGATAAAGATCTTCGTAGAATATGTAGGAGCCAATATGGGCATCCAGGTCCCGCTATTGGTTATTGACCAGAGGCGTGTCTCGGTCATGTCTACATTGTTCTCGAACCCGTAGGGTCCGCACGCTTAAGGTTACGATGACAGTTATATTATGAGTTTATGCATTTTGATGTACCGAAGGTTGTTCGGAGTCCCGGATGTGATCAAGGACATAACGAGGAGTCTCGAAATGGTCGAGACATAAAGATTGATATATTGGAAGCCTATGTTTGGATATCGGAAGTGTTCCGGGTGAAATCGGGATTTTACCGGAGTACCGGGAGGTTACCGGAACCCCCCGGGAGCTAAATGGGCCATGATGGGCCTTAGTGGAAAAGAGAAGAGGCAGCCCTACATGGGCCGTGCGCCCCTCCCCTCCCTTGGTCCGAATAGGACAAGGAGAGGGGGCCGGCCCCTCTCTCTCTTTTCCCCCCTCCGCGAATCCTATTCCAACTAGGATTGGGGGGGGGGAATCCTACTCCTAGAGGGAGTAGGACTCTCCTGGCGCCCCCTCCTTGGCCGGCCGCCTCCCCCCCTTTGGTCCTTTATATATTGAGGCAGAGGCACCCTAGAGACACACAAGTTGATCCACGTGATCTATTCCTTAGCCGTGTGCGGCGCCCCCAGCCACCATAGTCCTCGATAATATTGTAGCGGTGCTTAGGCGAAGCCCTGCAGCAGTAGTGCATCAAGATCGTCACCACGCCGTCGTGCTGATGGAACTCTTCCCCGACACTTTGCTGGATCGGAGTCCGGGGATCGTCATCGAGCTGAACGTGTGCTAAAACTCGAAGGTGCCGTAGTTTCGGTGCTTGATCGGTCGGGCCGTGAAGACATACGACTACATCAACCAAACGCTTCCGTTGTCGATCTACAAGGTATGTAGATCACACTCTCCCCTCTCGTTGCTATGCATCACCATGATCTTGCGTGTGCGTAGGAAATTTTTTGAAATTACTACGTTCCCCAACAGTGGCATCCGAGCCTAGGTTTTATATGTTGATGTTATATGCACGAGTAGAACACAAGTGAGTTGTGGGCGATATAAGTCATACTGCTTACCAGCATGTCATACTTTGGTTCGGCGGTATTGTTGGATGAAGCGGCCCAGACTGACATTACGCGTACGCTTACGCGAGACCGGTTCTCCCGACGTGCTTTGCACAGAGGTGGCTTGTGGGTGACAGTTTCTCCAACTTTAGTTGAACCAAGTATGGCTACGCCCGGTCCTTGCGAAGGTTAAAACAGCACCAACTTGACAAACTATCGTTGTGGTTTTGATGCGTAGGTAAGATTAGTTCTTGCTTAAGCCCGTAGCAGCCACGTAAAACATGCAACAACAAAGTAGAGGACGTCTAACTTGTTTTTGCAGGGCATGTTGTGATGTGATATGGTCAAGACATGATGCTGAATTTTATTGTATGAGATGATCATGTTTTGTAACCGAGTTATCGGCAACTGGCAGGAGCCATATGGTTGTCGCTTTATTGTATGCAATGCAATCGCGATGTAATGCTTTACTTTATCACTAAACGGTAGCGATAGTCGTGGAAGCACAAGCTTGGCGAGGCGACAACGATGCTACGATGGAGATCAAGGTGGCATGCCAGTGACGATGGTGATCACGACGGTGCTTCGGAGATGAAGATCACAAGCACAAGATGATGATGGCCATATCATATCACTTATATTGATTGCATGTGATGTTTATATTTTATGCATCTTATCTTGCTTTGATTGACGGTAGCATTATAAGATGATCTCTCACTAATTATCAAGAAGTGTTCTCCCTGAGTATGCACCATTGCGAAAATTCTTCGTGCTGAGACACCACGTGATGATCGGGTGTGATAGGCTCTACGTTCAAATACAACGGGTGCAAAACAGTTGCACACGCGGAATACTCAGGTTATACTTGACGAGCCAAGCATATACAGATATGGCCTCGGAACACGGAGACCGAAAGGTCTAGCGTGAATCATATAGTAGATATGATCAACATAATGATGTTCACCAATGAAACTACTCCATCTCACGTGATGATCGGACATGGTTTAGTTTATATGGATCACGTAATCACTTAGAGGATTAGAGGGATGTCTATCTAAGTGGGAGTTCTTTAGTAAATTAACTGAACTTAAATTTATCATGAAACTTAGTACATGATAAGTATCTTGCTTGTTCATGCTTGTTTGTAGATAGATGGCTCGTGCTGTTGTTCCGTTGAATTTTAATGCGTTCCTTGAGAATGCAAAGTTGAAAGATGATGGTAGCAATTACACGGACTGGGTCCGTAACTTGAGGATTATCCTCATTGCTGCACAGAAGAATTACGTCCTGGAAGCACCGCTGGGTGCCAGGCCTGCTGCAGGAGCAACGCCGGATGTTATGAACGTCTGGCAGAGCAAAGCTGATGACTACTCGATAGTTCAGTGTGCCATGCTTTACGGCTTAGAATCGGGATTTCAACAACGTTTTGAACGTCATGGAGCATATGAGATGTTCCAGGAGTTGAAGTTAATATTTCAAGCAAATGCCCGGATTGAGAGATATGAAGTCTCCAATAAGTTCTATAGCTGCAAGATGGAGGAGAATAGTTCTGTCAGTGAGCATATACTCAAAATGTCTGGGTATAATAATCACTTGATTCAATTGGGAGTTAATCTTCCAGATGATTGCGTCATTGACAGAATTCTCCAATCACTGCCACCAAGCTACGAGAGCTTCGTGATGAACTATAATATGCAAGGGATGAACAAGACTATTCCCGAGCTCTTCGCAATGCTAAAAGCTGCGGATGTAGAAATCAAGAAGGAGCATCAAGTGTTGATGGTCAGCAAGACCACTAGTTTCAAGAAAAAGGGCAAAGGGAAGAAGAAGGGGAACTTCAAAAAGAACGGCAAGCAAGTTGCTACTCAAGAGAAGAAACCCAAACCTGGACCTAAGCCTGAAACTGAGTGCTTCTATTGCAAGCAGACTAGTCACTGGAAGCGGAACTGCCCCAAGTATTTGGTGGATAAGAAGGATGGCAAGGTGAACAAAGGTATATGTGATATACATGTTATTGATGTGTAACTTACCAATGCTCGCAGTAGCACTTGGGTATTTGATACTGGTTCTGTTGCTAATATTTGCAACTCGAAATAGGGACTACAGATCAAGCGAAGATTGGCTAAGGACGAGGTGACGATGCGCGTGGGAAATGGTTCCAAAGTCGATGTGATCGCAGTCGGCACGCTACCTCTACATCTACCTTCGGGATTAATATTAGACCTAAATAATTGTTATTTGGTGCCAGCGTTAAGCATGACCATTATATCTGGATCTTGTTTGATGCGAGATGGTTATTCATTTAAATCTGAGAATAATAGTTGTTCTATTTATATGAGTAATATCTTTTATGGTCATGCACCCTTGAAGAGTGGTCTATTGTTGTTGAATCTCGATAGTAGTAACACACATATTCATAATGTTGAAACCAAAAGATGCAAAGTTGATAATGATAGTGCGACATATTTGTGGCACTGCCGTTTAGGTCATATCGGTGTAAAACGCATGAAGAAACTCCATACTGATGGACTTTTGGAACCACTTGATTATGAATCACTTGGTACTTGCGAACCGTGCCTCGTGGGCAAGATGACCAAAACACCGTTCTCCGGTACTATGGAGAGAGCAACAGATTTGTTGGAAATCATACATATAGATGTATGTGGTCCGATGAATATTGAGGCTCGTGGCGGATATCGTTATTTTCTCACCTTCACAGATGACTTAAGCAGATATGGGTATATCTACTTAATGAAACATAAGTCTGAAACGTTTGAAAAGTTCGAAGAATTTCAGAGTGAAGTTGAAAATCATCGTAACAAGAAAATAAAGTTTCTACGATCTGATCATGGAGGAGAATATTTGAGTTATGAGTTTGGTGTACATTTGAAAAATTGTGGAATAGTTTTACAACTCACGCCACCCGGAACACCACAGCGTAATGGTGTGTCCGAACGTCGTAATCGTACTTTACTAGATATGGTGCGATCTATGATGTCTCTTACTGATTTACCGCTATCGTTTTGGGGATACGCTCTAGAGACAGCTGCATTCACGTTAAATAGGGCACCATCAAAATCCGTTGAGACGACGCCTTATGAACTGTGGTTTGGCAAGAAACCAAAGTTGTCGTTTCTAAAACTTTGGGGCTGCGATGCTTATGTGAAAAAGCTTCAACCTAATAAGCTCGAACCCAAATCGGAGAAATGTGTCTTCATAGGATATCCAAAGGAGACTATTGGATACACCTTCTATCACAGATCCGAAGGCAAGACTTTTGTTGCTAAATTCAAAAACTTTCTGGAGAAGGAGTTTCTCTCGAAAGAAGTGAGTGGGAGGAAAGTAGAACTTGACAAGGTAACTATACCTGCTCCCTTATTGGAAAGTAGTACATCACAGAAAACTGTTTCTGCGACACCTACACCAGTTAGCGAGGAAGCTAATGATGATGATCATGAAACTTCAGAACAAGATACTACTGAACCTCGTAGATCAACCAGAGTAAGATCCGCGCCAGAGTGGTACGGTAATCCTGTTCTGGAAGTCATGCTACTAGATCATGATGAACCTACGAACTATGAAGAAGTGATGGTGAGCCCAGATTCCGCAAAGTGGCTTGAAGCCATGAAATCTGAGATGGGATCCATGTATGAAAACAAAGTATGGACTTTGGTTGACTTGCCCAATGATCGGCAAGCAATTGAGAATAAATGGATCTTCAAGAAGAAGACTGACGCTGACGGTAATATTACTGTCTACAAAGCTCGACTTGTCGCAAAAGGTTTTCGACAAGTTCAAGGGATTGACTACGATGAGACCTTCTCACCCGTAGCGATGCTTAAGTCTGTCCGAATCATGTTAGAAATTGCCGCATTTTATGATTATGAAATTTGGCAGATGGATGTCAAAACTGCATTCCTGAATGGATTTCTGGAAGAAGAGTTGTATATGATGCAACCAGAAGGTTTTGTCGATCCAAAGGGAGCTAACAAAGTGTGCAAGCTCCAGCGATCCATTTATGGACTGGTGCAAGCCTCTCGGAGTTGGAATAAACGTTTTGATAGTGTGATCAAAGCATTTGGTTTTATACAGACTTTTGGAGAAGCCTGTATTTACAAGAAAGTGAGTGGGAGCTCTGTAGCATTTCTGATATTATATGTGGATGACATATTACTAATTGGAAATGATGTAGAATTTCTAGATAGCATAAAGGGATACTTGAATAAGAGTTTTTCAATGAAAGACCTCAGTGAAGCTGCTTACATATTAGGCATTAAGATCTATAGAGATAGATCAAGACGCTTAATTGGAATTTCACAAACCACGTACCTTGACAAAATTTTGAAAAAGTTCAAAATGGATCAAGCAAAGAAAGGATTCTTGCCTGTGTTACAAGGTGTGAAGTTGAGTAAGACTCAATGCCCGACCACTGCAGAAGATAGAGAGAATATGAAAGATGTTCCCTATGCATCAGCCATAGGATCTATCATGTATGCAATGCTGTGTACCAGACCTGATGTGTGCCTTGCTATAAGTCTAGCAGGGAGGTACCAAAGTAATCCAGGAGTGGATCACTGGACAGCGGTCAAGAACATCCTGAAATACCTGAAAAGGACTAAGGATATGTTTCTCATATATGGAGGTGACAAAGAACTCATCGTAAAAGGTTACGTTGATGCAAGCTTTGACACTGATCCAGACGATTCTAAATCGCAAACCGGGTATGTGTTTACATTAAACGGTGGAGCTGTCAGTTGGTGCAGTTCTAAACAAAGCGTTGTAGCGGGATCTACATGTGAAGCGGAGTACATAGCTGCTTCAGAAGCAGCAAATGAAGGAGTCTGGATGAAGGAGTTCATATCCGATCTAGGTGTCATACCTAGTGCATCGGGTCCAATGAAAATCTTTTGTGACAATACTGGTGCAATTGCCTTGGCAAAGGAATCCAGATTTCACAAGAGAACCAAGCACATCAAGAGACGCTTCAATTCCATCCGGGATCTAGTCCAGGTGGGAGACATAGAGATTTGCAAGATACATACGGATCTGAATATTGCAGACCCGTTGACTAAGCCTCTTCCACGAGCAAAACATGATCAGCACCAAGGCTCCATGGGTGTTAGAATCATTACTGGGTAATCTAGATTATTGACTCTAGTGCAAGTGGGAGACTGAAGGAAATATGCCCTAGAGGCAATAATAAAGTTATTATTTATTTCCTTATATCATGATAAATGTTTATTATTCATGCTAGAATTGTATTAACCGGAAACATAATACATGTGTGAATACATAGACAAACAAAGTGTCACTAGTATGCCTCTACTTGACTAGCTCGTTAATCAAAGATGGTTATGTTTCCAAACCATGAACAATGAGTTGTTATTTGATTAATGGGATCACATCATTAAGTGAATGATCTGATTGACATGACCCATTCCATTAGCTTAGCACCCGATCGTTTAGTATGTTGCTATTGCTTTCTTCATGACTTATACATGTTCCTATGACTATGAGATTATGCAACTCCCGTTTGCCGGAGGAACACTTTGTGTGCTACCAAATGTCACAATGTAACTGGGTGATTATAAAGGAGCTCTACAGGTGTCTCCAAAGGTAAATGTTGGGTTGGCGTATTTCGAGATTAGGATTTGTCACTCCGATTGTCGGAGAGGTATCTCTAGGCCCTCTCGGTAATGCACATCACTTAAAGCCTTGCAAGCATTGCAACTAATGAGTTAGTTGCGGGATGATGTATTACAGAACGAGTAAAGAGACTTGCCTGTAACGAGATTGAACTAGGTATTGGAATACCGACGATCGAATCTCGGGCAAGTAACATACCGATGACAAAGGGAACAACGTGTGTTGTTATGCGATCTGACCGATAAAGATCTTCATAGAATATGTAGGAGCCAATATGGGCATCCAGGTCCCACTATTGGTTATTGACCGGAGGCGTGTCTCGGTCATGTCTACATTGTTCTCGAACCCATAGGGTCCGCACGCTTAAGGTTACGATGACAGTTATATTATGAGTTTATGCATTTTGATGTACCGAAGGTTGTTCGGAGTCCCGGATGTGATCAAGGACATAACGAGGAGTCTCGAAATGGTCGAGACATAAAGATTGATATATTGGAAGCCTATGTTTGGATATCAGAAGTGTTCCGGGTGAAATCGGGATTTTACCGGAGTACCGGGAGGTTACCGGAACCCCCCGGGAGCTAAATGGGCCATGATGGGCCTTAGTGGAAAAGAGAAGAGGCAGCCCTACATGGGCCGCGCGCCCCTCCCCTCCCTTGGTCCGAATAGGACAAGGAGAGGGGGCTGGCCCCTCTCTCTCTTTTCCCCCCTCCGCGAATCCTTTTCCAACTAGGATTGGGGGGGGGGGGAATCCTACTCCCAGAGGGACTAGGACTCTCCTGGCGCGCCCTCCTTGGCCGGCCGCCTCCCCCCTTTGGTCCTTTATATACTGAGGCAGAGGCACCCTAGAGACACACAAGTTGATCCACGTGATCTATTCCTTAGCCGTGTGCGGCGCCCCCAGCCACCATAGTCCTCGATAATATTGTAGCGGTGCTTAGGCGAAGCCCTGCAGCAGTAGTGCATCAAGATCGTCACCACACCGTCGTGCTGACGGAACTCTTCCCTGACACTTTGTTGGATCGGAGTCCGGGGATCGTCATCGAGCTGAACGTGTGCTAAAACTCGGAGGTGCCGTAGTTTCGGTGCTTGATCGGTCGGGCCGTGAAGACGTATGACTACATCAACCAAACGCTTCCGTTGTCGATCTACAAGGTATGTAGATCACACTCTCCCCTCTCGTTGCTATGCATCACCATGATCTTGCGTGTGCATAGGAAATTTTTTGAAATTACTACGTTCCCCAACATCCATGTCATCTCTTTCCCTACAACTTCCATGTATACATCTTCTATTCCTAAATAGATAGTACAACCCACTAGTAGCTTTTTTTTTCCAAAACATGCAACTATGGCACAAGAACTATATAGTGTGCCAATAACTTTGAAAGATGGTTGCTGGATGAAGCTAACCCGACAGTGCAGATATAGGCAAATCCGAGCACTACTGGCCGTTGGATATCATCAACATTCCACCAGATCTGCCACATGTACAATTTATAAGACTCCATGGTTGAACTTAAGCATAATGCACAAACCTCAAAACACAAGCACTTCTCCTTTGTTCTAGAATCTTCTGTATCATAATTGATTATTTTTTTCTAAATGAATTGCCATTATTTGTTTTTTACTTTATGATTTACTTCCTCCTTTCCAAAATAGATGACCCAACTTTGCACTAACTTTGTACGTTCCCGTAAAACCAAGCGGCCCACACATATTTAAGGCGTCGGCTCGAACCCGTTTACTACGACGTGGCTCCGCACGCCGTAGTACTCCTACAAACCCTACCGCCGCACTCATCATCAGTTTTCTTCAAGAGGATGAGGAAGAAGCCAATTTGTAGTGGAGGCGCTTTCAAAAAAAAGGATCTGTAGTGGAGACCCCTACCCTAGGGTGCCCTAGGTAGCTGTCGCACGCATCATTGTTTTCTCTTTTCTTTATGCTCTTGCGCCCTAGAGTGAAATGATGGTTGCTTCGTCCATCCATCTTATTGCGGGAAAGGTGGGGCTTTGTGATTTGACCCCTCGTCGCTCATTTTCTACTACTGCGGCGCTACGACCGGGGTGCCTCCAATTCCAACCGCTGCTCCGAACTGTAATTTGGTGCATCGCACGTGGAACAAGACGGTGGATGAGCCACATGTCGGCCAAAGGGGTCCTGCTAAGTGTGTCGCCATTTCGTGTGCGGGCTGACCCTACTTGAGTTGCTACGCCAACACGACAGGAGCAACCTACCACTTGGTTTTGCTCCTTGGTGAATCCCGACTATATTGATCTAAAAAGATACGTGCTGAACTACCCTCTCCGTCTATGTTTTTTTATTTTTAGGCGTCTCGGTTTATAGGTCCTGCACGTAGTTCTAGGTCATCCATTTGACTAACTAAATATGAGTTACTATGTCACAAAAAGTATATCATTGGATTCTTAAGCGGATGTAGTTGTATTTAAAAGTCGAGGGCGGGGCTTTTCCTGCGCGGTAGGTGGCGAGGCAGTTCCGCCTAGTCGGTTCGACAGAGACGCGAGAAGATGAGGGAGTAGGCTGCTGCAAACGTAGGGCTGTGTGATTTGACAACGAGTTACTGCTGGACAGGTGGGGCCCCGTGATTTGACTTGCCATTATCATTTTAACTGCGGCGCTATGACCGGCGTGAGTCTCCCAGATTCCTGACCACCTCCATACAGGTGCCTCTCCCAATGCTCCACCATGTAGTAGAGGCTGGCTCTTGCATGAGAGCCCACTTCGCCACTTTTTCCTTGCCTCTCTTTCCTCCACATATGCAAAAAGCCATGTAAAGCGCACTATTGTACTTACTTTTACTTGCTCCTACAGGTGCTTATGCTTGCCACATAGGCATAAAATCTGATGTGGCAAGTTAATCAAGAAGAGAGAGACTAGTTTGGTGACCCAAGGAAGAAACGGTGCTAAGCGCGTGTACCTAGGTGAAAAGACAATTTTTAGTCTATAGCTAATTAAATGAAGCAAACTTAGCAACACCATTTCATTGGAAGAGGTCACTCCTTGGCAAATGCAATAAATACACGTGCTTAGCACCGTTTCTTCCTTGAGTACGAAGAAAGAGATAGAGAGGAGTAAAAAAATACACTTATAGCCAACCTTGTTGTAGTATGAGTGACTAAGTGATGACTATGTATGACATGCCAACATTAGATAGCCTAACGCACCATGTTAAATCTCCAAGGGCGCGACCGCGCGAGCGATGCGATGGTCGTGGTAGGCTCGACCATGATACGGGCTGCTGGCAGCCCTTGGATCTGAGATCAAACGGTCGCATGCTAAGTTGCTGAAAATTTCCAGAATAACCCTCCAGGATAGGATATTCACCCATAGGTCTAGAATCACGCCATGCAACCATTCGATCTCAGATCCAAGGGCTCTCGGAAGCCCGTATCATGGGAGAATGGAAAGCCACTACCCTGCCATTCGCACGCTGGCAGTTCGCTCCTACTCGTCCCCGCACATCCTTCAATACTACATTGGTTCGCTCCTAGTCGTCCCGTCCATTCACATTACGGCAGTTCCACTAATCCTAACCCTCCTCCCAATTCCATGGCGTCCCAAATCTCCACGATCAGCGGTGAGTACAAGGTTAGAACCATCACCGGCGATGAGTTCGACGTCATCTACACCCGTTCTTCCACGACGGTGAAATGATGCCTTTCTTGCTTCAGCCGCATGTTTGAAAACTCAGATGATGAGTGGGTCACTGGGCTAGATGTTGAGTACACCATAGTCCTGGGATGAGAGAAGGATCTAAAGGACGAAGAGAGGAAGAAGCCCGCCGTGATCCAGGTTTGCATACATAACGTTTGCTTGGTCTACCACATATGCCATGCCGACGTTGAGTGCCAGGATTTTAAGAACTTCCTCAAGGACAAAACAGTGAAATTCGTTACTGTAGACTTTGGTAATGACAAGGAAGTCCTGCATCGGATAGGCCTCGTTGTAGGCAACACCTTCGACCTCCAGAAGAATTGGCTGGTGTCCTCTCGTCAGCCTTCAATGCTGACCCTGGCAGGAGCCATGGTTCATCCTTCATACGGTAAACTGGAGAAACCTCATTACCCGTTTCATCGTCATGCATGGCAGCGGAATGTACTAGATATAGACCACATCCACTACGCTGCAATGGATGGCTACCTTTGCTTCAATATCTACAAGGGTTGGATGAAGAGCAACAGCCAAGTGTGCGGTTCAAGCAAAGAAGTATCGGCCAAGAGGAAGAGGGACAAGGACGAAGTCGAGGACGTGGACGAGGACTCCGAGTAAGGTGGCGGTGTCGTTGCTCATGGTGGTTCTAATGCAGTGTCTACCAGAATAGTTGCAAAGTTTAATTTCAGGTGTGCTTAATTTAATTTGAGGGGTGTGTTGTGCTGAGCCCCCAGCAGAACTATGTTATGTTTCTTCTCGTTACTTTAACTCTTCAGTATGTACATACTAGTATTTCTTACATTTCATCTTTTAGTTGGTATAGTACTACCACTCGTTTCTCCACATTATATACGCACAATATATATGCCCAACATCATATAGCCAGCAGTTTAGTTGTCAAAGAATTTCAGGGTGCTTAGTTTTGTCAAAGAATTCCAGGATGCTTAGAGGGTGCTTGGATCCAAGGGACTTATTTTAGTCCGACTAAAAATAGTCTCTTTAAGAGGCTAAAGTTCCAAGCACCTCTGACTAAAGAGGGGCTAAAACTAGTCTTGAGACTAATTTTTTTTAGTCAGGGGTACCCCTACAAAAAGTTGGATTAGTCCTCTCTCTACTCATTTAACTCCTCTCCTTTAACACAGGCGAGTTCTGGATTGGAGGGTTTGGAGGATAATAAATGCTCATTAACTTGACTTTAGCCTTTTTAGTATTTGGATCCAAGCATGGGTGAGGCTAGCATGTTTTAGTCCCACTACTTTTAGTCATGGGACTAAAACGTATCCAAGCACCCTCTTAGTTTTATTTGAGGGGTGGGTTGTGCTGGACACCATTATTGTGACTAGCCTTTTTAATAGTACTATATGCATAATTTGGCGACAAGCGCTCTCTATATGTACCACCTTTTTTTTAATTTCAATTTTTGCTCCATGGTGCAATCCATCGATAGTACTACTGTACAAAAGTATACATTTTTAAAAGGCTAGAGTACTGTTCATCACATATATAGCCAGTTAAATTCTCAACCTAGAATGACATGCATGCCATGCAGTAAACCGATACGCAAGAAGTATAGTAAAAATGAGGTGATTTTACCGAGCGATCGGCGGGGGAGCATGGCCTGTCATGCGGTCCCTCGTGTCATGATGTACCAAGGCGATGCGCGTGTCCCTCTTGAGGCAGAAGCAATATTAGTACGTGGTTTGAGATGGTGGCGAACCGAAGTGTGAAATAATGGTTGCTTCGTCCGTCTGGGAAAGTGCGGCATTGTGATTTGACGTCTCATTGCTCATTACTACTACTGGGCCGGTACGAGTGGGGTGCGTCCCCCTGCTGTTCTACACTGTTATTTGGTGCTTGACACGTTGACCCGGTTGCTATATGTCCCACATGTCAGCGACAGGAAGTACAGAATTCATGAAAGGGAGCGCCGATGGAGGAGTATACTATAGAATTCATGAAAGGGAGCGACTTAGTTTTGGAAAAAATCTGTTTTTACGGAGTACGTACCCACTAGGGTTTATAGGGCTCATCTAAAAAACATTCGTTTTTCCGTTTGATATGTCTCAATTCTACTATACTAGTAGTAGTACCATTGCATGTTGGATTTCGAGGTGCGTTAGATCACCCGACGCAAGCAGTGTCAAGAGGAAACTAACCAATGCATGTACAAGTTCATGGAGATTTAGTGGTCATTCATGCATTCGTTCTAATTAATGCCTCGGTAAACATAACTTCTTGAGAAAAACGAGTGTACTAATTACTTGTGAAAAATACGAAATTAATTCGACCACTCACCGTCTACCTTGGTTGGAGAGATTTTGAAATTGAGCCATAAACTAGAAAGGAGGGAGTAGTAACTTTTGTCTCGATTACTATTTGTGGCCTTGTATAGATGCAAAATGTATTTTTTCATAGTGGCCTTGTATAAGTAAATGGAGGGAGTACTAACCAAAGTACATAGTAGGGACGAGGAGTAAACGGAGGGAGTAGTAAAATTTTCTCCTCGTGCTGCGAGCCACCGCACGCGTGGGCGAGGGAGCGGGCGTAAGGCGTAGTAAGCAAGCTTCACCTCATCCTGCGAGCCACCGCGCCCGTGGGCGGGGGAGACGGCGTACTAAGCAAGCTTCTCCTTGTTGTGCGAGTTGACGGGACACATCAAAAGTACTCCAGTGTATAGAGCCTTGCCTCTAAGGTAGGCCCCACATGGTTTGCCTCTTTTTTTAATTTAACATAACGCGTCAAGTCGCAATTTGTTTGTTCACCCATGGTAGACGATCCTCCCTCCACCAAGTGGACAACCAGTACACGTGCCAAATTACCATGTGGGCTGCCTTTTTCGTACAGAAATGAGCTCCACCGTGTACCCGCGCGGGTGTGGTTGGGAAAGAGACGGGAGTACGTGCGCTGTGCATGCACCTCTTCTCTTCGTGCACGTCCCCCACCTACGTGTGTGTGTGAGAGAGGGAGATACAAACCTAGACATAATGCGCTATCCATCCCCATGCCTCCGCCCAGTCCGACCACCAGTCACCACCACGCCCCACTCCTCCTCACCTTATCTCTCATCTTTCTCCCTCCATTTTTATATACAAGGGGCCACTGTCAAAATTACAATTTGCAGATATACAGCCACTAACACTAATCGATGCAATATTAATGGTGTTTGCCTTGTGGTACTAGCAAAGGAGGACATTAATTATCCCTTGCATGCATGCGGGAGTTTGTAAAAAAATGCATCTTGATGTTCCGTGCAATGCACGGGCATCTTGCTAGTCCATGAAAACAACACATGGCAAAATTCCATGGCGAACGAGGGTTTTGAATCTATTGGGAGGGGCTATTTGGATCTTGCCTGGGGTAGCCAAAATATTGGCGACCATTTTGTCCATCGGTGCCTTTGCCACCGATGAACGAGGAATGGCTCGGGTGCTCATGCTATCATGCATCCTCCAGCGCGCACGTTGGAGACGAGCTCGCATGAGCTGTGTTTTTTTATCCCACAACGCCGCCCGAGCCACCCGCAGACCGACCGGCGACCCGCAAATTACGCCATCCAAACGTAGCTGCACACATTATGACAGCAACTCAACCAACCAGACGAAATTCACGCAAACACGTAGACAAACTGATCTTTCATATAAACAACGATGGAAATCATATAAAATACCGGATTTTCATACAAACATGACGGATTTCATTACATTCAAATGAACTACGCGGTGCTAGTTCTGGATAGCACAGGTATATAATACCTGGCGTAAATGGTCGCCCGCCGATCGATTTGTGTTGCTCATGTCCGGCAGCACGATCACCGGATTGCCGGGAGCCCCGGAGGTATATGCTTCAGCGCAAAGGATGGCTCGCTTCCCCATTGCCCAACTGATATCATTGGCTGGTGCCGAAGATGATGGTGGCCGGCGCCGGTTTGAGTTCATCACCGTCCACTACTTCGCCATGGCCGGCACTGGCTCGAGTTCATCCTAACATTCCCCTCTTCCGTGGATCCCCTGCAGGGTCGACGAAGGTCCTCACAAAAAATGGATCCGGCAAGACACCTGCTGTGTACGCCGGTGTCGCCTCCGCGGTGGCCTTCATGGGACCCAAGCGGCGGCGGCCTCCCGTGTTCTACTTCTCCTCGATGATGGCGGCGGACGTGGAGGCGCTGGCCACCGACTCGTCGCTCTCCGTGCACCCGGCTACTGTCGCTGCTTGCATGGTGCGGCCGCCGGCATGGGAGTCTCGGCCACAGAAACGGGAGACGCGGTACGAGGCGGCGGCGTGGACGGAAGCAACGACGCCCGTGCGCCGCTCCTCGTTGAGCTGGCCTGGAGCGGCGAGTTGCTGAACCGCGCGCCGGCTTGGGGCGGCAACTGGCTCCGTCGTGTGAGGGGAGGGATGTGGATCAGCGAGCTGCATAGCTCGTATCCGGCGGGCTACCCAGCTGGCTTGGATGCGGAATAACTACTCTTCGTAAGCCATTGTAAGAGTGGACAAAATGGTGGAGGAGATAGGGGAGCGGCCCGGTCATGAACGGACGTGTGTCCAGAGTGGGTTTCTTGGCTTCCACACGGGTGGGTTTCATGGAGGCGTTTGAATGCGGCACGGAGGCGTGTTCAGCCGGGCGTGCCGTGAGTGGCGCCCTCGACTCTGACCTAGGACACCGCGCCGTTCTTCCACTGACATGTGGGCTCTTTGGGTGCATGGCATGCATGTTAGTGACCCAACGCAGGCAGCGCATAGCAGAGGAACCTTTGGTGGGCCAGGGCGGTCAGAAGCGGGCATTTCATAAACCGATGATTGTTCATTGAGTGTGATGTCATCTTTTTCATGTAGATAAGCCTACTATGTTGATAGCCCGTTCGATACATTGTGATTCATAAAGACCGCTGCAAACATCAATGTTCTGCTTATCACAGATAAGATTGATTAATACCCGTAACAATCCATGTCCTTAACAAAGGGTGCATGCACGTATAGGTTGAACGTGTGTCTTGCGTCGTGTGCTGTGTGCATGCAGGCGTGCGAGTGTTGCGTGCGTGCAAGGGTACGTTTCAGTGTTGCATGCATGGGTGCGTATGTGCGTGTGTTCGTGAGTGCATGTGTACGTGTCAGTGTTGCACGCCAGCATGCGTGCGTGTGTACGTGCCAGTGTTGCACGCCTACATGCGTGCGTGTCTTGCGTGCGTGCATGTGTACGTGCGGGGTGAGGCTACACGTAAGTCGACTGACTTTTTCATCTCTGGTCATTTGATTTTCCAGCCGTTGGATACGAAATCAAGGGCCTCCAGTTTATCATCAAACTCCACCCCCCCTGAGCCGCCAGCCACCACTAGCCCGCCCTCCCTGAAACCACTCCCCACCGCCGGTCCGCCGCCGCACCGGCCATCCCTCTAGCCCCCCCCGCCGAACTTTTTCTCCGGGGATCCCCACCCCACCGCCCAATGAACGCCCCCCAACCGCCGGTGACTGCCAACCAGAGGTCTCATGACTTCGAATACCCACCGACCACTAATTTATTACCATTTCTGTCCTTCATATACACGCTGATGGGTGGGCCCTATGGTAATGTGCGCTGCTGAATGTGGACCGTTTGACTGGTCAATTGATCGTGTTATCAACAAATTACGGAGCTGTATGGTGAGCCAGTGACCGTATGATGACCCTAAAATGTACTCCTATTTTATTAACACAGTACAGACTCAAACTACCATTTCTTTCTTTCATATACGGGCTGACAGGTGGGCCCCACGGTTACGCGCCCCGATGGTGCAACACTAGTTGCACCGCGTGGAATGTTTGACTGGTCAATTGATTGTGTCATCAACAAAATACGGAGTTGTACGGGTGAGCTAGTGACCGTATAATCATGATATGTATTTGTTTAACATGGTACAGACGCAAGGGCTCATATATACGCGCAAGCACTCACTGCTATAAGCGCACACACGCGAACCCTACCCCTATGAGCACCATCGAGAGAGTGGGCCAGCATATATGATCTTGAGATTTTACGAAGTCACCATAGGTGCCTCGTAGTCGAGTGGAACGTCTCCTCCCACTGAACGTATGTCGCTGGAAAATACTGAAATTAACACAAGATAAATGCGAGCACCAGGACTTTAACCTTGGTGGGCTCGAGAAACCACTGTCCTCTAACCATCCAACCACATGTTGGTTAGCACGACAAAATGTATGTGGTGACCATGATGAGCTTATTCTGAAGTCCAGTGACCATATCGTGCTTTCGCTTCAAATACTATGACCGTAAGTGTCGTCAACAAAATACGGAGCACGCATCAAATGCAAAGTCCGTCAGTGTCATCAACAAAATATGGAGACGTATCGTGAGCTAGATACCATTGTACTATTGTATATGCTTATTTTCTTAGTGGCCGATTGCGTGTGTGGTGTGGGGGGCACATCATTTCTAGTTGCGGTGGGTCAACATGAAGACTCATGGGTTGGTTCCATCCCGCGCCACATATAGGTTGGACCGAGACGTGTTATACGAAGACCCATGTGGAGGACTCGGCGTACAACACGAAGCTACCAGAGTCGCGGAGGACTCTATCCCCACTGGTGATAAGCCGACTATATATGATTTGTAACCCTAGGCCCTTAGTATGTTATACAAGCTTGGGGGCTAGTTCGTCGATAGTATACACACACGCACAATGCCTGGTATTCACGTGTACTTTGTACACACCCCTATCACTAATATACAGTACCAGGAGTAGGCTCTTTCTTCAACTGCAATTGAATTCTAGCATGTGCATGTGTTTATTTCATATTATCGATCCATAGAGTGAGAGCGGATTGAAATACATGCAATGGATTCTTTTGCAATTCATATATAAACATTAATTAGTACACTCCATGTTGTAAGTGTGAAGCACTTTATACATTTGTCACTTGCATGGATACATTCCAAATTGCGAGCTACGAAATATAATACATGTCGAATTCAACATAAAGGGGGTTTTGAAGATTCGAATTCATAGGAAGTGCATTCATCTATTTGAACCCGAGATAATGACATTTATAAATCAGATGTAAAATGGGGCATCAATCTTTATTGTGAGTTTGAACATGCTATATATATTCATACGCATATCTAACTTTTTTTTTGCAACCAAGGAGATTATATCTGAAACCATGGATGAACTGATGTAAGTTGCACATTTTTTAATATATACTCATGTACAATGTATATTAAAATGTACCCCCTCCATTCCAAAATAATCGTAGCTTTAGGATTTTCAAGAGTAAAGATTTGTGAAGTTTGACAAATCCTGAAATTTCAATTCAAGAGAACCAAAAACGTTAAGGCCTTCTTTGGTTCATAGGATAGGAATTTTATAGGAATAGGAAAATCATAGGAAGTGAGATGACATGCATGTCAATTCCTATAGAGAAAGAGATGCCATTTGGTGCATAGGATAGGATTTTTTCCATTGAGTCTAGGCTAATGTTTTTTTCCTCCAAAACATGAAGGATTGATTCCTATCCTACATAGGAATAGGAATCCATTCCTACAAACCAAAGGGCTTCAAAGGAATGTTTCCTTTGCAAATCCTATCTTATAGAATTCCTACAAAAATCCTACAAACCAAAGGAGGCCTTAGAATGCTTCTGCTCCCAAATATTGAACGAAGCGCCAAATAGGCCTCTGGTCACCCGAAACCGCGCGAGACTAATGTTTTGGTGGTAGGAAATTACTGTCCTGACTCTGGCCCGTGTAGCCTATCGGCCCGATGTCCAAAGGTCTAAACCGGGGTAGGTTTGTAACTTCACCAAGACGCCAGAGAAGCATTCATACACCGTGGGCGCCTACCCATGCGCTCGGCCGAAATCTATCCCGCCCACATTTGGGACACCTGACATGACTGTCCTACCCCCAACCCACAATATGTCCGGAATTTTAGATGGGGGGAAAGTTTGTAACTTTCCCCAAATTTCAAACAAGTGCGTCTCAAACCGAAACATTGTTCCCCCTTAGTTCCCCGCCTCCGTCCGTTTCCCCATTCATACTCCATGGGCGCGAAAACGCCCTCTCCACCAGCCGCGAAACCCCAGCCTCCTCCGTCCTTCACCCCATAGCGGCCAATCCACCGCCGCCCTCCTCCATCACGTCGGAGCCGGTACCCCGACGTCGTCGTCCAACGCAACCGCAACCGCAACGCCCTCAAGGACTTAGCAGCTGAAGCCGAGGCAGAGCTGCCTCCACGACGCCAACACCAACGTGCGCCGTACCAGAACACTCCGACCACGCCATCCTGCGCCTCATTGCTGCGACTCCACTGTCGCAACCGTCCACCGCACCGGAGCTGTTCCCGCTACACCGTCGTTCACCGCCTCGGATCTGCTTCCCCGCCGCCGACAGACGGCCACCGCACCACACTCAACAACTTGGCCATGGGTTCGTCCAAGGCTGCACCGTCCTCCACAACTTCTGGTTTCCGACGAACAACAAGAAGATCGTCGAAAAAACAGAAGGAGGACACAGGACTGCCAGCATAAAGAGGTACTCCTCTTCCCTTATTCGTGCAAATCTTACGTCTCCGCTCACACCGTATTCATCCCACGAAAGAAACTAGTTGAGCGCTTCTTACTGCATCTTCTTCGTGACACTAAATGCACAAGGTTTCCTCCCTTTTACTATTTCACCTTTGCTAGAGGTCAGTAGCCCGCCTGGATTTCAATTCAGGGCCAGTCGAACCGCAATTAAAAGAAGCAGCACCCGCTTAGGCGCGCGGAGCACCTAGTCCGCCTGTTCCCCGGGGAAGCGGCGCATCGGTGTCTATCATAGGGGTGTGGGGCACAGGAGCTGCTTGCGCCCGATCTGGAGGTCGGCGGGGCTTGAATGGATGGCCGTGGGGGCGGTGCCAAGAACGGCGGTGCGGTGAGGTCGAGGGGAGGGCGCAGGCAGGGGAGGAATACTGGGCCGGTGGTCGCTGGCGTTTCGAGGAAGATCGTCAACACTGACTCACTAGAGGTAGATGAAGGTGATCTGCCCGTTCTTTGTACATCGGACGGTGCAGAAAAAATGGACTAACCCATTTGCTTTCAGTCGACTGTTATTTTCATAGAATCCTGTAGTAATTTAGTGTGCCAAGCATGTTGTAGAGCTATCATATGTCTCCCGTCATTTATTTCTCACCGACCTGCTATCTGCTACCTTTACACTGTACTAATTGTGCACACACTTCACCCATACTCACACTATTGTTTTTTTATGCATGGGTATTTTAGACTCTGACGCAGTGTTGATGAATGCAGAAAAGAAAAGATAGAAGTCGATCCAGTGTAATTCGAAGATAAGCACTAAGAGTTCCAGCGCTCTAACGGGTGAAGTGTCAGCAGTTGGAGACAATAAACTTAGCTCTGCAGTTGATGATCTCAATTGCCACACACAACCATCCCAGGTGCTTGCTTTAACTTCGCGCTGTCAAATGTGGTTGCATGTTGCATATGGTGTCTAGCTTGTATTGCTTCCAATTTGGTTAAATTGCATCTGCTTACTTTACACATTATAGCTTTGATAATGACATGCCTTCCTGTTTTTGATACATACTACATATGTCTATTAACCATGTTCGTACATCAAACTAATGCTCTTTTGTATCCCCCGTCAATCACTTATGATGAGACAGTCACCCGGGTGGGTTCTGTGAGACGCCATACTTGTTTAAAGAGTGCAGTGTCATCCTCCCCACATGATTCTCATGAAACATCAAGGCTAAATGAAGATAGTCAACGTAGCTCTCTAGTTGATCACCGCAATTCCCCCACACCACCATCGCAGGTGCTTGCTCTTACTTGGCAGTGTGATATGTAGTGTTCGTCTTACATGAAAGTAGTGTTCGTGAGTATCATGCATCAATGAGTTCTGAAGAGCAAATTTTATTCCTTTTTCTTGTGGGTTTAACTTGACAAGGCAAAATCAAGAAAGAGGAAGGAAAAGAGTAAGGAAGGCGATGATAGTGGTCCTCTGTAGCAACGTAAACGGAGCATCTGTACCGATTCTCCTTTTACTGATAGTGCATTACAAGGTCGAAGTCTCCGCTCCCCTACTCCACCATCCAAGGTGCTTGCTCTAACTTGGCAGTGTGATATCTGGTTGCATGTTGCATATGGTGTCTAGCTCGTATTGCTCTTAATTAGTGTAAACTGCATTTGCTTAGATTACACATGATACATGTGAATATGACACACTTTCCTGTTTTTGGTACATACTATATCTTATGATAAGGCACCTTTAAGTCGCCACTGTGATATTGGTTGTGTCTTGCATATGATTTCTAGCATGTACTGCTTCTAATTTGTTGAAACGCCATACGGTTTGAACTTGGCAGAGTGATATTGGTTGCATCTTTCATATGGTGTCTAGCTTGCAGTGCTTCTAATTTGTCTCGCATCATGTGTTTGCCTTTCATCCGAGTAGTGTTTGTCAGTATCATGCACGAATGAGTTCTGAAGAGCGAATTTTATTCCTTTTTCTTATCGGTTTGACTTCACAATGCAAAATCACTAAAATTGTAGGAAATTAGTCCGGCAGTGGATGATGGTGGTCCTTCAGAGCAACTCAAACAGGGGGTCTCTACAGATTCTACTCCGCCATCCTCCCAATAAGATTCGCAAGACAACACAAGGCTGGACAGTCAACGTAGCTGTGTAGCTGATGAGCACATCTCCCCTACTCCACCATCACAGGTGCTTGCTCTAACTTGACACTATTATATGTGGTTGCATGTTGCATATGATGTCTAGCTTGTATTGCTTCTAACTTGAATTGCATCTGCTTACTTTACACATAATGCCTGTGAATATGACACGTGTTCCTGTTTCTAGAACATACGTGTACATGATGAGCACATCTCCCCTACTCCACCATCACAGGTGCTTGCTCTTACTTGGAACTGTTATACGTGGTTGCGTTTTCCGTATGATGTCTAGTTTGTATTTCTTCTGATTATGTTGAATTGCATCTGCGTAGCTTACAACTCATACCTACAATGATCACTTACCCATAAGACACATTTAACTTGGGACTGTGATGTAGGTTGCATCTTGCATTATCCTCTAGCTTGTACTGCTTCTAATTTCTTGAAATGGCACTTACGACGAGACACTTTTTACCTGATAGAGTGATATTGGTTGCATGTTCATATGGTGCCTAGCTTTCATTTCTTCTAATTTTGTTGAAATGCCTTCCGCTTACTGTTTTTTCATACATTGTGGCGACCCGACCCGAATGGATCAAGTCTACTGTGCTCGGGTGTCATCCCTGGAGCAGTAATGCTGACACCACACAGTACATCGAAGGATTTATAGCAGAGTGGCAATCACACACTTATTACATCGTTGTCTCAAAGAGAACTTATTACAATAAATATGGCTTAAGGCCATCTAGTGTCGATAACAGTGGAAGACTTGGAAGATAAATGGGTCCATCAACTCCAACGGCATCACTGAGTATAGAACCACGACCTAAAAGCACCTTACTTGTCGTCTGAAAAGTCTGCAACATGAGAAGTTGCAGCCCGAAAACGGGTCAGCACATGGAATATGCTGGCAAAGTAACACATAGAGAATAATGAAATGAAACAGCTATACTATATGCATATATGGCTGGTGGATAGCTCTATGGTTACAGTTTTGCGTAAAGCCAGTTTTTCCCTAATGCAAAGGAATAAATTTATTTAACTATCATGGTGGTTGTTAAACATTGAGAATGGTTGACAGCATTCTCAATCCCAATTAAAAATAATTAAAACCCAACAACATTAATTAGAAGTAACATGTTGAGATTCACATGATATTCAAGTACTAGATACTCAAGTTGTCCATAACCGGGGACATGGCTAATCATGATTAGTTTGTACACTCTGCAGAGGTTTGCGCACTTTTCCCCACAAGACTCGATCGCCTCCGTTTGTTTTCTCGCACTACATGGTGTTTGAGAAACGGATGACCGAGACATAGTCTTTCAGAAGCGCTAGCACCTTACATGTGGGGTAGACTGTACCACCTACAACCCCTACATCTGCTAGTCCACCCCGTAAGAGCTCGCACAACTTAGTCAACTACGCCAGAGCCCATAGTAGCATGTGGCTGCACACGGAAGTTTCTATCATGAATTATCTTATGATCCCTTTGGGCCTGGGTGGCGGTCCAAAAAAAAAACAGGCAAGTCCTGATAGACATCAGGTGCCTCAATCCACCCAGATGTGTGTTTAAGTTGCCACCTTAGATAAACCATTAAAATTATCAACTCACGTCTGTCATGGATATCACTCACCCAATCCACGTCTACTAGCAAAGCATGGCATAATAAGCAAACGTAGAAGTAACTCCCAAAGGTTTCATAATAAAACAGGTGATAGGTACTACCTCATCTACTTCCCATCCCACAATTTAATTAGATCCTAATCATGCAATGTGTGAGGATTGATCTAATGCAATAAAACATGGGTTGTAGAAAAAGGTATGATCAAAGTGTTACTTGCCTTGCTGATGATCCGCGAGACCTAGGGTTTCGAAGTAACAGGCGGCGCAATCCGGGTAATCTATCGTAGACAAACAACAAGCATACAATAAGTACTCACCTAATGCACAGGTAAAACTCGAACAAGATATTGAACCAGGTAGTTCAACTTAAGAACTCCGGTTGCAAAGAAAGAACGAACCGAACAAAGAAAAGGAAAAACAAACGTCGGAAGAAAACAGCTCGGTTCTAGCAAGTTGAAACTAGGTCAAATTTTACCGGGGCAAAAACTTGTTTAAGTTGATTAGACGGAACGGCGGTTTCGAAACGAAACTCCAGGCGCTTGAATCACCTGATTCCGATAAACGAGCGAGAAGATAAACTAGAACGAAGATCAGATCTGAGATCGCGATCGCGGAATAACTCCGACGAGAAGAAAAACGAAGAACGGTTAAATGAACGGACGTTTGTTAACCTAGAAGAATCCGGTGATCACGTTCGTTAGGACGAACGGTCCGGCGAACGGTCTAAAGGCAACTAAATCGGAAAAGAAAATGAATCCGATCTAGGGTTTCGGAGAAGAAAACCGAACGAAAAACCGATCTAGAAAACCGGAACGGTTTAGAGAAGAACCGGAAAGAAAACGAATCGGAAGAGAAGAAAAGAATCGGAACGATTAGAAGAAAACGATCCGAGGAAAGGAGACGCGGGGCAACCTTCGGCGAGGGCTCCGGCGGCGTCGGCGTAGGGCGGCGGCGTGGGTGTGGGGTGGCGCGGCGGCGGTGTAGGGCGCGGCGTGGGGTGCGGTGGAGGGCTTGGGGTTTGATTTGATGGGTTTAGAGGGGGGGGGTGTTGGGGTATTTATATTGGGGAGGGGAGGGGGTTTCTTGGGGTAGGGGACAAGAAATAGACTAGGAATAGGAAAAGGAAAACGAAACAAAGGAAAAAAAGGGGGAATACCCTAGCCGGACTCGGCTAGCAAGAGGCGGCGGCGGCGGGCTGCGCCTGCCTGGCGCTGGCGCGCAGCGCGCAGGGGCTGGGGCGGTGGCCGGCCTAGGCCTTGGCCCGGCTGGCCTGGCGGGAGTCTCTTTTTTTTTTAAAACGGTTTCGCGCGCAGAAAAACACAGAAAAGAAAATCAAAACGAACTCCAAAAATTCTAAAGTAAATTTTCTCCGACTCCTAAAAATGAGCCGAACAAAATGAACTTTACTCCGGACCTAAAATGCAATTTTTGAAAACGTGCATTTTTCCCTATCCAAATAAAATGCAAATAAAACTCCGGCAAAACCAAAACTTGATCTATTTATTAAATCTTCATTTTTCCTCAATTTGGGAAAGTCATATTATTCCCTCTCTCATGTATATATTTTTTTTGATATCGGAAAAAATAATTGAAGATGAAATAAATAAATCAAATGATCCTCTTTTCAAATTCGAGAAGACTCTCAAATATGAAAATAACAAAATCTCCAACTCTCTCCGAAGGTCCTTGAGTTGCGTGAAATTTCTAGGATCAACCAAAATGCATGAAAATATGATATGCATGATGATCTAGTGTATAACATACCAAATTGCAAAATTTGGGATGTTACATACATATTCCATCCTCCTATCGTACGTGTGAATATGAAACACTGTCTTTTTTGTATATATTCCATCCTCCTATCCCGCGCTTGCCTTACATCAAAGTAGTGTTCGTCTGTATCATGCATCAACCAGTTATGCAGAGTTAATTTTATTCATCTTCTTGTGGTTTGGACTTCATAATGCAATATCAGAAAATAGGAAGGAAAAGAGTAAGTTAGGGGATGTTGGTGGTCCTCCGCACCGACGCAAATAGAGACTCTCTAGATTTGCCACTACTACTGCTAATGAAGTTGAAGTCCCAAGTCTACATGATGAGTTCATCTCCCGTACTCCACCATCGCAGGTGCTTGCTCTAAGTTGACAGTGTGATAGTTGGTTTCATGTTGCATATGTTGTCTAGCCTGTATTTCTTCTATTTTGATTAAATTGCACCTGCTGAGTTTATACGTTATACATGTGCATATGACATGGCTTTCTGTGTCTAGAATACACTGCATCTATCTATCATACCATGTTCTCACATCAAAGTACTGCTGTTGTGTATCCCGCATCAGTCACTCATGATTGGACGCTTTTAACATGGCAGTTTGATAGTGGTTGCATCTTGCATTAATTTCTACATTGTACTGCTTCTAATTTTTCGAATTGCCACTTATGACAAGACACTTTTAACTTGGCAGAGTAATATTGGTTGCATCTTTAATATGGTTTCTAGCTTGCATTACTTCTATTTTCTTGAAAATCCTTCTGCTTAGTTTGCACATCGTAGCTGTGAATATGTCATGCCGTCCTGTTTTTCTTACATATTCCATCCTCATACGATTGTCTTACATCAAAGTATTGCTTGTCTGTATCATGCATCAATGAGTTCTGAAGAGTTATTTTATTCTTTTGTGTTGTGGGTACAACTTGACATGGCAAAGTCAAAAAAGAGCAAGGAAAATAATATAGTAGGGAGTGCTGTTACTCGTCGGGTGAAACGGAAAAGGTTCTACCGTCGAGATTCTGCTGGTACTTATAGTGCAGTAGAAGGTCCAAGTCCACTGGCTAAATCTACAAACACAGTATCACCTGCTCCACCAGCTGCAGCATCCGCTTCAACTGTACCAGCATCTCAACCAGTTACTCGTTCGTTTGCTCCGGAACTGGCCAGTTCCCAAGCTGCCTTCACATGTAACACTACTTCCGAAGCACTGCTGGCATAATAGGACTTGGCAAGATCAGATGAACCTCATGAGCATCAACACCAAGACGGTACCTGACCGAGTCAAGTTGCAGTTGCATGCTCCTTTATATGTGCTCTCACAGTTTGATGTACACTAACACTTTCCATATTCGTTGTTGAACTACCACCACGGCACAAGCGGAAACAGACATCAGGGATAATGCTTGTTAGATTAACAAAATCTAAAGGAGGAAGAATGGAGATCCATTTTGAGGCAGTTTTAAAAAGGCCACGTGATGCTACAGAGTCAGCCAAGTTAGTATCAAAGGCAGCCGTTGCCGTTAGGTGTCATGCATGTATCCTCCCAACGTGGATCCAGTACAGGAATGAGAAAGACAATACCCAGTTTAACACCTTGCTTGACCATTTATCCGTAAGTAATGTTATTCATCGCAATTAGTAATATTGTCTTGCTCTGTCCCATACTTTCTAGCTTCCTCCTAATAAGACTCACATTCTTTTTTCAACAGATGAGGTTCAAGTTGGATCCGAAAGATGATGCAACTAGACAAGCATGCACTCATGTTTTTCAGTCTGCTCTGTGACAGTATCGGTACCACCTTAGAAAATCTCGCTTTGAAGGCAAGGCTAACAATGAAATCGCCCAAACATCTCTAGTGGAATATATTACAGATGAACACTGGACAACCCTCGTTAAACACTGGTCTGATCCAAAGTATCAGGTAGGCTATATGTATTTGATCAGACCACATATTGAACTTATATTTATGTATGTGCCTTACAAGTGTATCTTCTTATAGGCTAACTATTTGAAGAACAAAACCAACCGTTCTAAAGTGAAATTCCAACAGACCACAAGATCTTGTAGCTATATGGCACACTGCGAGGCTCTTTTAAATAGCTGCTACTTCTTTTTTTGTGTGCCATATTATCGTATCTATATTGACTTGTTCCAAATACAGAGGAAATCCTGTGTGGACCAAAAAGAACCTGAACCGAATGCAGTGCAAATCTTCAAGGATTGCCACACCAGCAAGATGAAGGGCATGAGCACACCAGTTCAAGCCGCTGTTGTAAGTCCTTACTCCTCCTGCCTTGAACTGATTGGTACTATGATGTGTTCATTTAACTACTTGGTTTGCAGCCAATGTCAGTTACTCTGTTCACTTTTATTCACAGTTGTCTTAACGTATCATTTCACCTTACATGGTTTAAAACAGATGAAGGATATTCTTTTGGTCTTGATCTGTAATCTAGTTGTTATGTTCACGTGCGCACACAATGATAAAATAGCTTGTTTGTTTTATATATGTTTGCCCATGATATGAATGATGTCATACTATGTTCATCCTACTTTAAACCATGTCTCTTTATCCTTAGATGTCAACGAATGTGAGGAAATAGACAATACAGTAGGCATGCTATATGGACATATGTTCCGAGAGTGATTTTATTATGTAGTTGGCACTACAATACATGCTAATGTATTACAGTAGTTCACCAAAATAAGTTATGTATAAATGTTTAACCTACTTTGTTTGTTTTTGTCTCATTAGTAACTTATCTGGTACACTAATCTACAAGTTCAAACTTTCAGGAAGCTATGGAACAAATGATTGAACAGCCACAACCACCTGAAGGTGACGAGGCTACTACAGGCTCAATGTCACCTCTTGCTGCATTGCGTCAGTATCTCTCCACTAATAGTGCAAAAAGCACCTTCCTGCGTAATTCTGGGTTGGTTGTCAAGGTAACCTCGTCCAAATCGCCTACTGAAAAAAATCTTCCTGCTAGACAGAGTGATATATCTGTGCTCCAGACACAAGTCCAATCCCTAATGGACGTTGTTTCAGAAACAAGAATAGTGGTTGAGAAATGTCATCAAGATATGAATGTTTTTGAAACCATACTATTAGACATTCGCTTCGTTGTTCAAGAGCAATGGCGGAAAAAAGGTGGAGATCGTGCTGCTCCATCAGATTCTACAACCTGAAACATTAGCACTCAGGTCAAATGATCTGTGCTTCTATACATCTGATGGTGCTTTTATCTGGAATGACTATAAACTTTATGCCAACATGCCTTTTGTTGTATGGTTGGAATTTATTTTGTTGTGATACAACATTTATGATGCTGCCTCAGGCTGCAGTAATTACGACGCTATTTTTGTATAGTGTAGGTTTATCTTAGTAATGTATTCGGCCGAAACCTTCGTAGGAGCCCAACATGCCAACATTCGTCGGGCCCATTCCAATTGGGCTAAAAACGATTACGGGCCGAAATTGGCATGTAGCCTACTAAAAATATCTAGGCCTAAATCAGCATACGCTTTCATATTTTTCTGGTAGGCCTGTGCCCATAGTGGGCCTTTAATAGGCCTAAACATAATTTGGGCCCTCAGTAAAAATAGGCCGTTTACAGGATTAAATATTTCGAACCCGCAAAATACATGGGCCTTTAATAGACAGAAAGTGAGATTGGGCCCTGATTATGCCAAATAACCCACTGGACTTTAACAGGCCGAAATTCGGACGGGCCATAAATGCGCCGACCTAATACACGGGCCTTTAACAGGCCGGAACTTCGGTCAGGCTAGATTATTGTCATTTTTATATGGGCCGTTAATGGGCCCGATATGACGTTGGGCCACATATGGCCCATGGTTTACGTCTGGCGTTAACAGGCCGAAAATGACAACAGGCCGAAAGTGGCCCAAAGCTATAGTGGGCCTCTAACAGGCCGAATGTCAGACATGGCCGAATATGACCCAAATCCTTCATGGTCGTTTATGGGCCGAAAGTATTGATGGCCTATAAATGGGCCCAAATGAAGCCAGACCTATAACAGGCCAGAAATACACCAGGCCGTAATTCGGCCCAATTACTCAGCGGACTGTTAACGGGCCAGAAGTGACCATGGGCTGCGTTGATGACAAGTTTAGGACAGGCCGTTGACGGGCCGATTTGGCAGAGAATGTTGGGCCTTTAGCTGGGCCGGCCCATTATGGTCGACATAATCTTGTGGGCCTTTAGCTGGGCCGACCCAATGTGGTCCGCAAAATCTTGTGGGCCTTTAGCTGGGCCGGCCCATTATGGTCTGCAAAATCGTGTGGGCCTTTAGGTGGGCCGGCCCATTATGGTCCGCTAAATTTTGTGGGGCTTTAGCAGGGCCGGCCCATTATGGTCCGCTAAATCTTATGGGCCTTCGGTTGGGCCGGCCCATTTAATCTTTGTGGGCCACTTTTGGGCTGGTCCACGTGTCAACATATCATAGTCCCATCTCGACTGTTGGATGAGTGATACCTGTGCCAACGCGTGGATCCGTCAGCCAATGAGAATTTTACACGTGGAAAATCGGCATTGGTCGTGGCTGTTAACGGGTTATCGGATCCAAAATCCGACCCGATAGCTTAACGATGTTCCGTTACGGTGGATGCCACGTGTCGGTCACCCTTGACGGAAGCACTTCTGTGAAGCGCGATTTATCATCATGGAAGTGGACACTTTCGTGATGATAATTTTGGCAATGTCATGGAACACTTCTATGACAGCACATGTATGACTATCTTGATTCTGTCATAAATTTGTCATGGATGTACATGCATGACAGAAAACGCGACCTACTGTGACAAACATGTATCATCATGGAAGTGTATTTTTTTGTAGTGGTGGGGTAGATAACGGAGGCGCGTGGTGTGGGAGAACATCAAAGCAAGGGCCCGGTTGTCTTGGATTGGTGGAGGAGGACGGTGGTTACCCGTCGTGAATCAGCCCCCGGCCCCAACTCGCCTATAAAAGAAGGAGCGGGGGAAGAAGCAGAGGCATTCACCCGCATTCCTCTCTTTCTCCATACTTTGTTTTCTTCTGGCCATGTTGATGAGAGGAGCCCGGGGCCAAGCTCCGGGTTCCAGCTTGGAGTTGTTGAAGATGATAATAAGAGCTCGTGCCAGCACTTGGGGAGTGAGTCTGGTCCTTGGCCCAAAAGGACACTGTGGATGCGGTCGAGGTGGCCGAGCTACTCGTGGGCCATGGAGCGGTGCGCACAAGGCCCCTGGTAAACCCAGCATTGCCCCTCCCGGAGTAACCGGGATCATTGCTGAAGATGGCGGTGTCACCCCGTCCCTCGAGGAGGGGAGTGGTGCCCCTCATGCGCCTCAGATGCAGCCATCGCCCGCAGCTTCTCCGAGGTGACAGCCCAAGGGGTCGGCGTCTCCTTGGAGTGGAGGTGGTGAAGAATGAATGAGGGAGGACGGAGAAGGTGGGTGGCAGGCCACCAGGTCGGAGTATGAAGGCACCGACGCCTTCATCTCCTACTGTTGGACCACTGCCTCATCTTTCCGCTCCTCCCGTAACGCCCTCGATGCGGCTATATCTCCTACGTGTTGAAGCACGACTTAGAGGCATAACCACATTGAAAGCAATGTCGCAAGTGAGGTAATCTTCGCAAACAACCCATGTAATATAAATAGAAGGGGAAAGGATACATAGTTGGCTTACACTCGCCGCGTCACACAAATATTATAAATAACATTAAATTCATTCAATACAATCAGGGCCCGACTACGGTACCAAAATGAAGAACAACCCCCAAATGCGACAAAATCCCCGATCACCCCAACTGGGCACCACTATTGATCATCTGGGAAAGACACGTAGTAACGGCGAGAGTCTTCATCAAACTCCCATTTGAGCTCGGTCATGTCATGTGGAACGGTATCATCGGTCCCTGCATCTGGTTTGGAAGTAATCTGTGAGTCACGGGGACTCAGCAATCTCACACCCTCGCGATCAAGACTATTTAAGCTTACAGGTAAGGCAAAGGTATGAGGTGGAGCTGCAGCAAGCGACTAGCTTATATGGTGGCTAACATAATCGCAAAAGAGAGCGAGAAGAGAAGGCAAAAGCATGGTCGAACAACTATGATCAAGAAGTGATCCTAGAACAACCTACGTCAAGCATTACTCCAACACCGTGTTCACTTCCCGGACTCCGCCGAGAAGAGACCATCACGGTTACACACGCGGTTGGTGCATTTTATTTAAGTTAAGTTTCATGTAATCTACAACCGGACATTAACAAATTCCCATCTGCCCATAACTGCAGGCACGGCTTTCGAAAGTTCAAATCCCTGCAGGGGAGTCCCAACTTAGCCCATCACAAGCTCTCACAGGCAACGAAGGATATTCCTTCTCCCAAGACAATCCGATCAGACTCGGCATCTCGGTTACAAGACATGCTCGACAATGGTAAAACAAGTCCAGCAACACCGCCCGAATGTGCTGACAAATCCCGATAGGAGCTGCACATATCTCGTTCTTAGGGCACACTCAGATTGTCCAAACGTCCGGTAGGCCAGCCCAGAGTTGCCCCTTGTGGCCACCGGCGGCAGACGAGGTGGACCAACACTCAGAGGAGCACTGGCCCGGGGGGGGGGGGGTTAAATAAGATGACCCTTGGGCTCCGGAAACCAAAGGGAAAAAGAGGCTAGGTGGCAAATGGTAAAACCGAGGTTGGGCATTGCTGGAGGAGTTTTATTCAAGGCGAACTGTCAAGGGGTTCCCATTATAACCCAACCGTGTAAGGAACGCAAAATCCGGGAACGTAACACCGATATGACGGAAACTAGGGCGGCAAGAGTGGAACAAAACACTAGGCATAAGGCCGAGCCTTCCACCCTTTACCAAGTATATAGGTGCATTAAGATGAACAAGATAATATTGTGATATCCCAACAATAAACAAAGTTCCAACAAGGAACGAACTCCAATCTTCACCTACAACTAGCAACGCTATAAGAGGGGCTGAGCAAAGCGGTAACATAGCCAAACCATGGTTTGCTAGGACATGGTGGGTTAGAGGTTTGACATGGCAATATGGGAGGCATGATAAGCAAGTGGTAGGTATCGTAGGATAGGCATAGCAAAAGAGCGAGCATCTAGCAAGCAAAGATAGAAGTGATTTCGAGGGTATGGTCATCTTTCCTGCAAAGTTCTCAGAGTTGACTTGATCCTCGTAAACGAACTCAACGGGCTCCTCGTTCATGAACTCGTCTCCCGGCTCTACCCAAACAAGAACAACAAGCAAAAGGAGCACAATCAACCACGTGCAATGCTCAAGCAACATGATGCAAACATGGTATGATATGCGGGATGCGGTATGTGATGCATATGCAAGATTTGCAAAGGAATGATTGAAACTGGCCTCAACTTAGAAATCCAAGAGTTCCACTGAAAAGGTGAGTTGATTTCGGTAGAAATCGATATAAAGATCACCAGAATCGGATGCACGGTTTGGAAATGGAAAGCAAAACAAATATGGCACCGGTCTGCGAAAATCAGTAAGTAGCCATTTAAATGCATCAAGTAAAATATGCTACAGCACTCAAACATGGCAACAAAATACATGGCAGGGATCCACTCATGAATCTTGACAAAAGATGAACAATGAGCTATGGCTAATTCACCCATTAACTGGTTCAAACAAGCATGGCAAAAGTGCAAATGATAACAGGTTTCAGACTTAGTGAAATTAACACAAGCCTGGAATTTATCAGCAGGAAGCAATCTTTAGAGCATGAAAACTACATGCTACAGGAACATATCATGGCAAAGCAAGGCATGGCATGAAGCTACTCTAAGGACATAGCAAAATTCCCTTAGTGACCTTGAGCCAAAAGGGATCAGAAAATTCAATTGCAAGCATGTGAACACAGCAAAAACATAAACAGATTCAGACTTAGTGAAAAACTGGAGCATGCGAAACAGTTAAAGGGTAGGCATGTTTACGAGCTCGATGCACTCACTAAAGAGCATGTCATGACAAACTAAGCATACACCCATCAAGAAGACATGGCATAGAAGCTAGACATGGCAAGAACAACATCATGGCATGCACGGATCAACAACAACACCCTCGGCAAAATCGCTAAACATGTCAACAATCTGCCAGGATCATTTTATAGCAAAAGTAGAGCTCGATTGACTCAAGCTAGGATGCTCCATAATTTCAAACAAAGACATGGATGGATAGAGCACCACAATGTTAACAAAACATCCTTATTGGTCATCCTCAAAAGAGGGACGGATCACTAGGAAACAACAAGAACATATGGCATAAAAACAATATCAGGACAAGGGCTTAGTGAAATTCTAAGTCCCTGAAATTAGCATTACCGATTACGCTAGTTTGCAAGCTTGTGCTAGTCACCACAAAGATCAAAAAAATACATGGTATACAACCCTGTAAATATGTCATGGCATATAACAAAACACATGTAGAGCTCAGGATCATAGCATGCACACATTAATCATGGCAAAAATGACGAAATGCCATTTGCTGAAACAGATCTGACAAATTCATCACATAGCCCTCTTCCAACAGCATTTCGGGCATCCAGATGAGCTCAAATGAAAATGATGCAATGAGATGAAATGATGTACTCATCGAGACGAACATGTTGATATGCTACACGCACAAATCGGAGCTACGGATGCAGAGTTATGGCATGCGAAAAAAGATAAAAATTAGGGTTACGGGATGAAAAAGTCAACCCTCACATTTTTGGATCTGGATCTGGTCGATCTACTGTAGTAGCAGGGCGCACGACCTGAGGATGACCGGCCGGAGTTGTGGTCGCCGGAGAGAGGAAACCGGCCGGACGGCGAGGACTTGGGCGGCGCGGCCGGATCCCTCCCGCGGAGGCAGCGGTGAGGACTAGCGGCGAGGCGACGGTGGCCGGAGCGGCGAGCTTCGCCGGAGACGCGTGGCGGCGGGTCGGACTCGAGGCAGAGCGGGGCGGCGCCGGCGATGGCGCGCGGCGGCGCCGGGCGGAGAAGCAGGCCGGCGCGGGCGCAGTTCGCTAGCGCGGGCGCGGACGGCGGACGATGCGGGCCGGGGAGGGCCCGCCCTGGGCCTTGCGGGCTGGCGGCAGAGGAGGCCGGGCGGTGCCACATGGCACTTCCCGATTGGGCGCGGGGGCGGCGGCGGCTTTATCCGGCGGCGGCGGACGTGTCCGGCCGCACGGAGAGGAGCGGGGCTAGGGTTAGGGTGCGAATGGACCCGGAATTTCGGGGGAGAAGGCCTTTTTATAGGTAGGAGGAGCTAGGAGGCTCCAAATGGAGTGCGGTTTTTGGCCACGCGATCATGATCGAACGCTCTAGACGATAGGAGAGGTTTAGGTGGGTTTTGGGCCAAATTGGAAGGGTGTTGGGCTGCAACTCACATGAGGCCTTTTCGGTCCCTCGGTTAACCGTTGGAGTATCAAACGAAGTCCAAATGGCACGAAACTTGACATGCGGTCTACCGGTAGTAAACCAAGGCCGCATGACAAGTCTCGGTCCAATCCAGAAATATTTAATGCCCACACACGAAAAGAGGTAGAAAGGACCACTGAAGGACATAGGAGCGCCGGAATGCAAAACGGACAACGGGGAAAATGCTCGGATGCATGAGACGAACACGTATGCAAATGGAATGCACATGATGACATGATATGAGATGCATGACAAAGACAAAACGCACGGAGACAAAAACCCGACAACGATGAAATAAAATAACTTAGTGCCAGAAACGACAAGAGTTGGAGTACAGATAAGGTAAATTACATCCGGGGTGTTACACCTCCCCTCTCTCCTCGGCACCATCATCACCGGTCTTCCGGTAGCCGGGGAGAGGATCGCTCTCTTAGGGCCGTCTGCCTCCTCTAGCAGTCTTCCAGCTGAGCCCCGGCAGCCTCTCCTGTCGGTGCTTACGCTGGGGCTTCTCGCCGACCCTGGAGATGGTGACCATAGGAGTGTCGGGCAGCTCCTTTCGCTCCCCCTCCTTCGCAGCCTCTCCACTACAGATCTTGTCAGGATGTGCCCGGCAGGACCTGATGGGATTGATTAGGGCCTTCCCATAGGCTCTCCTTTTGCCCTCTTCCCCTTCCATCATAGTGCCTGGGAGGAGAGGGACAAGAAAGGGATCACGGGGAACTTATCTTTTTTTAGCATAAAATCTGTAGGCACTTGCCAAACTTTAGTTCAAAAAATAATGTAATTTCTTGAATCAATGTTTATGTTCTGTGAGATTTGTACTTGTTTACCAGCATATTAATGAAAAAGATGAACTTTGTCGGGCACTTGTGCATGTAAGATAACCATGCAGAGGTGAAATGTGTGACGCCCCCAATTCGACCGTACACTAATCATACACGTAAATGTGTACGATCAAGATCAGGGACTCACAAGAAGATATCACAACACAACTCTACAAATAAAATAAGTCATACAAGCATCATATTACAAGCCAGGGGCCTCGAGGGCTCGAATACAAGAGCTCGATCATAGACGAGTCAGCGGAAGTAACAATATCTGAGTACAGACATAAGTTAAACAAGTTTGCCTTAAGAAGGCTAGCACAAACTGGGATACAGATCGAAAGAGGCACAAGCCTCCTGCCTGGGATCCTTCTAAACTACTCCTGGTCGCCGTCAGTGGGCTGCACATAGTAGTAGGCACCTACCGAGTAGTAGTAGTCGTCGTCGACAGTGGCGTCTGGCTCTTGGACTCCAACGTCTAGTCACAGCAACCGGGTAAAGGAAGGGGGAAAAGGGGGAGTAAAGCAACCGTGAGTACTCATCCAAAGTACTCGCAAGCAAGGAGCTAAACTACATATGTATGCATTGGTATCAAATGGAATAAGGGTATCATATGTGGACTGAACTGCAGAATGCCGGAATAAGAGGGGGATAGCTAGTCCTATCGAAGACTACGCTTCTGGTAACCTCCAACTTGCAGCAGGAGAAGAGAGTAGATGGTAAGTTCACCGAGTAGCATCGTGTAGCATAATCCTAACCGATGATCCTACCCTCGTCGCCCTATGAGAGAGCGATCACCGGTTGTATCTGGCCCTTGGAAGGGTGTGTTTTATTAAGTATCCGGTTCTAGTTGTCATAAGGTCAAGGTACAACTCCAAGTCGTCCTGTTACCGAAGATCACGGCTATTCGAATAGATTAACTTCCCTGCAGGGATGCACCACTTTTCCCAGCACGCTCGATCCCATTTGGCCGGACACACATTCCTAGGTCATGCCTGGCCTCGGAAGATCAACACGTCGCAGCCCTACCTAGGCACAACAGAGAGGTCAGCACGCCGGTCTAAATCCTATGGCGCAGGGCTCTGGGCTCATCGCCCATTGCACACCTGCATGTTGCGTACGCGGCCGGTGAGCAGACCTAGCCTCCCTTATACAAGAGTAGGCGTTCCAGTCCAACCCGGCGCGCGCCGCTCAGTCGCTGACGTCATGAAGGCTTCGGCTGATACCACGACGTCGAGTGCCCATAACTGTCGCCGCGTAGATGGTTAGTGCGTATAGGCCAGTAGCCAGACTCAGATCAAATACCAAGATCTCATTAAGCGTGTTATTTTGAAATAACCCCGAACGCCGACCAGGGCCAGGCCCACCTCTCTCCTAGGTGGTCTCAACCTACCCTGTCGCTTCGCCACAAAGATCCACACAGAGGGCTGTTGGGAAAGTATGTCCTTCCAGCCCCCAATTCATGAATCAACCGCGGGTACTCCTCGAGCCAACCCGACTATAGTTATCACATGTAGATTGTATAAAGTATATAGTATATACCCGTGATCACCTCCCGAGTGATCACGGCCCGATAGTATAGCATGGCAGACGGACAAGAATGTATGGCCACTGATGATAAACTAGCATCCTATACTAAGCATTAGGATTGCAGGTAAAGGTAACAACAGTAGTAGCAAGGACAGGCTATGCATCAGGATAGGATTAACGGAAAGCAGTAACATGCTACACTACTCTAATGCAAGCAGTATAGAGGAGAGTAGGCAATATCTGGTGATCAAGGGGGGGCTTGCCTGGTTGCTCTGGCAAGAGAGAGGGGTCGTCAACACCGTAGTTGTACTGGGTAGCAGCGGTGTTTGTCTCGTAGTCTATCAGAGAGAAGAGGGGGAAGAAACAATAAATATTAAGCAAACAAATGCATAGCGATGCATGACATGACAAGTAGCGGTGCTAGGGGTGCCCTAACGCGGTATGAGGTGGTACCGGTGAAGGGGGAAACATCCGGGAAAATATCCCCGGTGTTTCGCATTTTCGGATAGATGAACCGGAGGGGGAAAGTTGCGTGTTCGCTATGCTAGGGATGCGTGGCGGACGAACGGGCTACGTATCCGGATTCGTCTCGTCGTTCTGACCAACTTTCAAGTACAATGTTTTTTGATCCGAGCTACGGTTAATTTTCTATGATTTTTATAAATTTTAATATTATTCTGAAATTATTTTTAATTCGAAAATAAATGCTAAATTGCTAGGCGCACCCAGCACAGTGTACACAAAAGTGTACCTAGTGGCTGACAGGTGGGCCAGAGGGACCCAGCTGACGAGTCAACGTTTGACTGGTCAACAGGGGTGGGACCCCCTGTCATTGACTGTTTTAGTCTACTCTAACAGTTTAGTTAGTTTAGTTAGTTGATTAGTTTAATTAATTAAAATTAATTAAGTTAATTAATTAACTAATTAATTAATTATTTTTATTTTTATTTTATATATTTTTATTCCTTTTTTAACTAGGACATGGGGCCCGCTGGGCCACCAGAGGCGAGGCAGAGGGCGCTGCCGGGGCCTCGGCTTCGGCCGGAGTGGCGCCGGAGCAAACGGCGGGGTGAGCTGCGAGCCGCGGTGGCCAGTGGCCGCGGGCGAGGTCAGGGAAGACGAGGCACGGCGCGGGAGGAGCGGCGCAGGGGAGCGCGGTGATGGTGCGCGCGGGAAGTCGGCCGGGCGAGCGGGATGCGGCAGCAGGCAACGACAGGTGCGGCTGTGGGCGGCGGGGAGCAGCTCGCGGCGCGCGGGAAGAAAGCGGGGCGGCGCGCGCGATTGAGGCGCAGGCTGGCAGCGGGGCGCCGGCGGCTAGCACGGACGGAGGCAGCGGCGTGCTTCGACGGGATTGGAGCGGCGGCGAGCGGCGCGCGGGAGGGCGGCAGCCGCGGGCGATGCAGGGAATGGCCGGGTGCAGGTCAGCACGCGTGGCAGCGGGCGCCGGGCGCGCGGGATGGATGCAGGCGATGCGGGCGTGACAAGTGGGAGCTGCGATGACGAGCGCGAGCGCGTGCGCACGCGGGGTCGCGCGAGTGAGAGAGAGAGAGGGAGAGCTCATGATGGAAGTAGGGTTCGGGGCAGCGGGGCTCGTGGGGGTTGACGGGGGTTGACGGGGACGACGGCGATGGGGAGGCAGACCGGCGGAGGAGCTCTGGCGTCGAGCGGCGGGGCGGCGTCGACAGGGGTGTGGCGTCGGGGCGGCGGGGTCAGGGCATCACGCCCCGATCCAGATCCAGCGCGCGGCGGGGGGGGGGGAGTGGGTGCAAGGAGTGGGTGGGGTTTGGTCGGGGTGGGGTTAATGGGGGGAGTGGGTGGCAGGTTGGGCCGGCCAGGCGGCCTGGTGGCCAGCTAGGCCACGGCCCAGCAGGGAGGGGTTCCCTCTTTTTCTTTTTTTTGTATAGTTTTATTTTCTGTTTTTATTATTTTATTTCTTTACTATTTTCTTTTAAAGTTTCATTTAATTTTTGTTTTATAAAATACGAAGTGATCAACTAAATTAGTATTACTAATTGGTCTATTGCCACAATTATTTTGGCACACTACTAAATTAGTTATATAAATGTAACTTTATAAAGGCATTAAATTAATTATTATGTCCTCTGTTTTGGTTGTTTTAGTGCATTAGAATATTATAAGAAATGTTGGTTTCTCCAACATTACTACATAAGATTTATTTGACACAACCCGAACATTTTAGGTTTAATTTTTGAAAACTTTTGTTGTTTGCCTGACTTTTAAATTGAATTCAAATCGGTTTCGAACTAATGCGAGATTAGCCACAGTAATCGAGGTGACATGGCATCATTAGCGGAGGGTTACTGTAGCGTAACTATCCGGGCGTCACAATTCTCCTCCACTACAAGAAATCTCGTCCCGAGATTTAAGAGGTGGAATAAGGGGGAAAGGTCTGGTTACGAAATCCTAACGAATCTTCTCGGCATTGGTTGGTCTTCTCGTGGTGGTCGATCCATAGCACTGATGTCTTCATTCCTTTGCTTCAGGTCATCATGATGAAGTTGTCATCCTTCCTTCAGGATCTTCACCGTACTTACCAAAGGGTAAGAAGGGAAAGCTGGGACTTGTGGGTTATGGGCCCACCATGTGGGTCAAAAGTAGGAAGGGGGATGATGTCTTGCATGATCATGTAAGCAAGGCATGTCAAAGGATAGACTATTGATTATGTCGGCAACAACCATTGGTACCAAGGGCGAGGGACGAAGAGAACCATTTTCCTGCTCGTTGAACGAGGCAGGCCAATAGGCAAGGTTCTCGTCCATCGGTGGTTACCGGAATGTCATCAACAAAAGTAACCGGGTCTTTCTGACAGAATTGTACATCGAGAAGTTTACATAAGCAGGATAATATTACTACTTAGATCATATAGAACACCAGAAAGGTCAAACAAACCAATGGAAAGGAAAATGTGATCATCAGGTTAAACAGAACAATGGAAAGGAAAAATGTGTTTAAACACATATTTCAGGGGTATATCCTTCCCAAGGACAAGCAGAGCATGATATCCTTGACAGGATATAATGTAGAAAACTCTTTAGGTAAGGAGAGAGAAATTTCATGACTTTACCCATACAACGGTGTTTGGATAATTGAGCAGGAAACATTTAACATTAGGCTTTAAATGTTTTTGTTGATAATTGGAGTAAAATATATATGCTTCGAGATAGCATTGACATGGACTTCAGGCAAAGGTCAGACTTTTGAAACACAAAGGATCCATCATTAAGCCAAGGAGAGGATGAGGAGGTGGCTGATGGACTCAGCAATAATTCAACGAGGTATCCAAAAAGATGGATTTCCACAGTTATGTGAACAACGAGAAAACATTTGTCGGATCAAATGATATAATGAGGTATGATCAAGGAAAAACATACACAATTAAACATTAGTTGAAAAGGGTGCCCAAAGTATGGCGTTAGGTAGCATGATCAAATGTTAGAATGGTGATTCAGTGATCAATAGTCTAAGAATGAACGTTCGACCATGAACTTCAAAGAAATATGGTTGCTAGAAGGGCAGAATCCAAACAGCACCGTTCACCTGTTGGTATCCCGGTTAGAACCAACACGGGGACCAAGAAAGAAAGGTGATGGTGAGAAGTATTACCTGTATCAAGAATCCTTAAGAGGTGGTGAAATTCTCACGACATTCTTGACATATAAGATAGTAATACTCCAAGGTAAAGAAGAATAATTGCTGGATAGCAAGGATCTCAAGGAATAAGTTTGTGTTGGAGGGAAGTCAATAAAGTGGTCGATGATAACACAAATCATCGAGGGCAAGGATGGTATTTTTCATAATGAACTCAATTGACATCCTGAAAGAGCTCAGAATGCCGATGATGATCATGACACAATTGTTGAGAGATTTCATGAAGATGAAGCGAAAGGATATTGAACCCAAGGGTATGTCACAAACTCGAAACCAAGCTTGTGGTTTAAGGAGAATGATATGATGAGGAAACTCAACGTAAGCTTAGCTCATCATCGAAAATTGTGCTCCGGGAAGAAGGACCAGGTAGCACAGCTAAGAGCAGCACGATAGGGATATAGCCGATCAAGCAAGGAATGACTTGAAGGATTATTAAACTCATAAGCAACAAAAAATTTTAGGGTTATTGAATCAGAGTGCGGACTCGATTCACTATTCGGTGTTCTCGATTGACGACAACCCAGAACCTAGGAACAATTCGATCCGGTGAGTGATAATAGTTGATGAAGAACCCATAAGAAGTTATGATGTCCCATGATATTCCCGAGATACCAGGGTGTAATATTCGACGGTAGATCAAAGTAAAGGTTGGACTGGTGTATTGGTCCACACAAGACAAGTTCTTAAACTTGCCCGAGAAATGGGATCAAAGAAGAACATATGGTTGGAACCACGATTGCAAGTATCAATTCACAGATACCAAATGATATTATATCAAGGAGATAATTATTATTACAAGAAGTTTCTATGATAGGATATACATCGTGTCCATAGGCATGAACACAAGTTCAAGGTCGACTCCCACTTCTTCAATGCATAACCTTTCATTCACTGCTCAAGATAAAAATGATTTCGGTGTCAAAACCTACCTGGTGAATTACCAGAGGAGTATGACCCGTGAAAACTTTCGGGTTCACACAGATTAAGAAAGGCATAGATTCAACCCGTTAGGGTATTGTGGAAACATATACCACAAGCTTCAATCGTAAATACCACCAGCTCGAAAACAGAGCATGGTTGAGAAAACAGAGGATACAATTTACCAAAAGCATTATGTATTAGAGGAAAGGCTCACGAGGTTATTGAATAAGGAGGACACTGTCGAATAATAATCCAATAAAGGATTTGACAGTCCATAGCGGAGCTGATGTGAGCATCGGCACACAATCAGTTGAAGAAAGGATGCAAGGGCATCAGATTATAGAACACCTGAATGATTCGATGCTTAGATATCAAAGGAATTATGATTTCCAAATAGAAGGATCAGAAGCAGACGCTCTGATCAAGGGTGGATAAGTTCAATAGACCTAAGGGTACAATTGACGGCAAACAGATTGGTTGAGAACAAGCTCATGTTCAAAAATGACGTCTGAGCCAGAAAGATAATTTGAAAGGATCAACTGATGATTGCGTGCATTCGCACTCATGTTGAATCAATAGGATCAAAATGACGGTGTCTAAGGATACTAACGAATATTGCCAGACATATGGAAAGCATCCATAATGCAAGCAGACAAGTATTGCAGAGCAATAAGCTACTTAGGATTTTTGGAGGATCGAATAGTATTTCGAAGACCATTGTGAAACACATGAACAACTGGGGGATGAGTGGATACTTGATAAGTGCGAGAATTATCCATAGGGGTATTCAGGTGACAAAGAACAGCAAGGCACTAAGCTTAAAGCATTATCGAAACAACGATGACTATTTCGGGGTATCTTGTAATAACAAGACCAACTGGGGATGAATGTAAGAATAACAACTGCAAGTAGTTACCCATAAGGGTTGATGGTGGAAGGGGAATTGCAAACACGATGAGCACAAGTTCTCGGGTTATCACCGGAGAGTATCTTCAGGGTCTTCACGTGCAGCAGACGATCATCAGTAATAAGGGGCTCTCCGGGTGAAAGTGATAACGAGAACCTAATGTTAGATTTAGCAAAATTCATTTAACCCGAATAGAAGAGAGATCAAAGTCCCAGAGTATAGACAAGGAGTAAAAGATCCTAATACCACCGAATGGCGACGTGGGCCCGTAAGCCACACAGCCATGTTAGTAAAAGTTTTTCAATGACTAGACTCGACTTCAGCCAAGGAGTGTGGAAGGGGGATTCCTACAGGCAGTCGGCTCTAATACCAACTTGTGACGCCCCCAATTCGACCATACACTAATCATACATGCAAACATGTACGATCAAGATCAGGGACTCACGGGAAGATATCACAACACAACTCTACAAATAAAATAAGTCGTACAAGCATCATATTACAAGCCAGGGGCCTCGAGGGCTCGAATACAAGAGCTCAATCATAGACGAGTCAGCGGAAGCAACAATATCTGAGTACAGACATAAGTTAAACAAGTTTGCCTTAAGAAGGCTAGCACAAACTGGGATACCGATCGAAAGAGGCGCATGCCTCCTGCCTAGGATCCTCCTAAACTACTCCTGGTCGCCGTCAACGGGTTGCAGTAGTAGTAGGCACCTCCAGAGTAGTAGTAGTCATCGTCGACAGTGGTGTCTGGCTCCTGGACTCCAATGTCTGGTCGCAACAACCGGGTAAAGGAAGGGGGAAAAGGGGGAGTAAAGCAACCGTGAGTACTCACCCAAAGTACTCGCTAGCAAGGAGCTACACTACATATGTATGCATTGGTATCAAATGGAATATGGGTATCATATGTGGACTGAACTGCAGAATGCCGGAATAAGAGGGGGATAGCTAGTCCTATCGAAGACTACGCTTCTGGTAACCTCCAACTTGCAACAGGAGAAGAGAGTAGATGGTAAGTTCACCAAGTAGCATCTGTAGCATAATCCTAACGATGATCCTCCCCTCGTCGCCCTGTGAGAGAGTGATCACCGGTTGTATCTGGCCCTTGGAAGGGTGTGTTTTATTAAGTATCCGGTTGTAGTTGTCATAAGGTCAAGGTACAACTCCAAGTCGTCCTGTTACAGAAGATCACGGCTATTCGAATAGATTAACTTCCCTGCAGGGGTGCACCACATTTCCCAACACGCTTCATCCCATTTGGCCGGACACACTTTCCCGGGTCATGCCCGGCCTCGGAAGATCAACACGTCGCAGCCCTACCTAGGCACAACAGAGAGGTCAGCACACCGGTCTAAATCCTATGGCGCAGGGCTCTGGGCCCATCGCCCATTGCACACCTGCACGTTGCGTACGTGGCCGGTGAGCAGACCTAGCCTCCCTTATACAAGAGTAGGCGTTCCAGTCCAACCCGGCGCACGCCGCTCAATCGCTGACGTCACGAAGGCTTCGGCTGATACCATGACGTCGAGTGCCCATAACTGTCCCCGCATAGATGGTTAGTGCGTATAGGCCAGTAGCCAGACTCAGATCAAATAACAAGTTCTCGTTAAGCGTGTTATTTTGAAATAACCGCGAACGCCAACCAGGGCCAGGCCCAGCTCTCTCCAAGGTGGTTTGAACCTGCCCTGTCGTTTCGCCACAAAGATGCACACAGAGGGCTGTCGGGAAAGTATGTCCTTCCAGCCCCCAATTCGTGAATCAACCGCGGGTACTCCTCGAGCCAACCCGACTATAGTCATCACATGTAGCTTGTATAAAGTACATATTATATACCCGTGATCACCTCCCAAGTGATCACGACCCGATAGTATAGCATGGCAGACGGACAAGAATGTATGGCCACTGATGATAAACTAGCATCCTATACTAAGCATTAGGATTGCAGGTAAAGGTAACAACAATAGTAGCAAGGACAGGCTATGCATCAGGATAGGATTAACGGAAAGCAGTAACATGCTACACTACTCTAATGCAAGTAGTATAAAGGAGTGTAGGCGATATCTGGTGATCAAGGGGGGGGGAGGACTTGCCTGGTTGCTCTGGCAAGAGAGAGGGGTCGTCAACACCCCAGTCGTACTGGGTATCAGCGGCGTCGTCTCGTAGTCTATCGGAGAGAAGAGGGGGAAGAAACAATAAATATTAAGCAAACAGATGCATAGCGATGCATGACATGACAAGTAGCGGCACTAGGGGTGCCCTAATGCGGTATGAGGTGGTAACGGTGAAGGGGGAAACATCCGGGAAAATATCCCCGGTGTTTCCTGTTTTCGGACAAATGAACCGGAGGGGAAAGTTGCGTGTTCGCTATGCTAGGGATGTGTGGCGGACGAACGGGCTGCGTATCCGGATTCGTCTCGTTGTTCTGAGCAACTTTAATGTATAAAGTTTTTTTTCGATCCGAGCTACGGTTAATTTTCTATGATTTTTCAAAGTTTTAATATTATTCTGAATTTTTTTAATTCGAAAATAAATGCTAAATTGCTAGGCGCACCCAGCACAGTGTACACAAAAGTGTACCCAGTGGCTGACAGGTGGGCCAGAGGGACCCAGCTGACCAGTCAACATTTGACTGGTCAACAGGGGTGGGACCCCCCTGTCATTGACTGTTTTAGTCTACTCTAACAGTTTAGTTAGTTTAGTTAGTTGATTAGTTTAATTAATTAAAATTAGTTAAGTTAATTATTTCTTCAATTAATTATTTTTATTTATATATTTTTATTCCTTTTTTAATTAGGACATGGGGCACGCTGGCAGTGACACCAGGCCAGCGGGGCGGGGCGTGTTAACAGGCCGGGTGTGGGCGCTGGCGCCCGCACACGAGGCCACCAGAGGCCAGGCAAAGGGCGCTGCCGGGGCCTCGGCTTCGGCCGGAGTGGCGCCGGAGCGAACAGCGGGGTGAGCTGCGAGCCGCGATGGCCAGTGGCCGCGGGCGAGGTCAGGGGAGACGAGGCACAGCGCGGGAGGAGCGGCGCGGGGGGAGCGCGGTGATGGTGCGCGCGGGAAGCCGGCCGGGCGAGTGGGATGCGGCAGCAGGCAACGACAGGCACGGCTGTGGGCGGCGGGGAGCAGCTCGCGGCGCGCAGGAGGAAACCAGGGCGGAGCGCGCGGTTGCGGCACAGGCTGGCAGCGGGGCACCAGCGGCTAGCACGGACGGAGGCAGCGGCCTGCTTCGACGGGATTGGAGCGGCGACGAGCAGCGCACGGGACGGCGGCAGCCGCGGGCGATGCAAGGAATGGCCGGGCGCGGGTCAGCGCGCATGGCAGCGGGCGCCGGGCGCACGGGATGGATGCAGGCGATGCAGGCGCGACGAGCGGGAGCTGCGACGACGAGCATGAGCGCGCGCAGGCGGGGTCGCGCGAGTGAGAGAGAGAGGGAGAGCTCACGGGGGAAGTAGGGTTCGGGGCAGCGGGGCTCGTGGGGGTTGACGGGGACGGCGGCGATGGGGAGGCAGACCGGCGGAGGAGCTCCGGCGTCGAGGGGCGGGGTGGCGTCGGCAGGGGTGTGGCGTCGGGCGGCGGGGTCAGGGCATCACGTCCCGATCCAGATCCAGCGGGGGGGGAGTGGGTGCGAGCAGTGGGTGGGGTGTCGGTGGGGTTTGGTCGGGGTGGGGTTAATGGGGGGAGTGGGTGGCCGGTTGGGCCGGCCAGGCGGCCTGGTGGCCAGCTGGGCCACGGCCCAGCAGGGAGGGTTCCCTCTTTTTCTTTTTTGTATTGTTTTATTTTCTGTTTTTATTATTTTATTTCTTTACCATTTTCTTTTAAAGTTTCATTTAATTTTTGTTTTATAAAATATGAAGTGAGCAACTAAATTAGTATTACTAATTGGTCTATTGCCACAATTATTTTGGCACACTACTAAATTAGTTATATAAATGTAACTTTATAAAATGCATTAAATTAATTATTATGTCCTCTATTTTGGTTGTTTTAATGCATTAAAATATTATAAGAAATGTTGGTTTCTCCAACATTACTACATAAGATTTATTTGACACAACCCGAACATTTTAGTTTTAATTTTTGAAAACTTTTGTTGTTTGCCTGACGTTTAAATTGAATTCAAATCGGTTTCGAACTAATGCAAGATTAGCCACAGTAATCGAGGTGACATGGCATCATTAGCGGAGGGTTACTGTAGCATAACTATCCGGGCGTCACAAAATTCCTCTATACTTTTTGGGTAAACAAGTAGATCCCGACAAGCTATCTTGCCGGTACCTCATTAGGACCGTTGCCGTGAGTCTGAGCCTATCAAGCACAGAATCCAAAAGAGGGACCAGCCCCCCTTCAAACCCTTTCAGTCAAGGGACACTGCGAGCATCCTGACTGAAGCATCATTCGTGTCAGTAGATGGGAGCACCCTTGTTTTTGGGGCAGCAAGGTTTTCATACGCACAAGTTCTACTCACAGAACATGTATGGATAAGAGATGTAACTTATCTATTTGGCCTGTTGGGGATTGCTATGTTGCTTGCTTCTTCTTCTTCCTTTCTTCGGGATGAAATCCACGGCAAGGACCCGGCAAATTAATGCAGATGAAGATGATGCTTGATGATCCACAAGTATAAGGGATCTATCATAGTCCTTTCAATAAGTAAGAGTGTCGAACCCAACGAGAAGCAGAAGGAAATGACAAGCGGTTTTCAGTAAGGTATTCTCTGCAAGCACTGAAATTATCGGTAACAGATAGTTTTGTGATAAGGTAATTCATAACGGGTAACAAGTAACAAAAGTAAACAAGGTGCAACAAGGTGGCCCAATCCTTTTTGTAGCAAAGGATAAGCCTGGACAAACTCTTATATAAAGGAAAACGCTCCCGAGGACACATGGGAATTATCGTCAAGCTAGTTTTCATCATGCTCATATGATTCACGTTCGTTACTTTGATAATTTGATATGTGGGTGGACCGGTGCCTGGGTACTGCCCTTCCTTGGACAAGCATCCCACTTATGATTAACCCCTCTCACAAGCATCCGCAACTACAAAAGAAGAATTAAGGTAAAGCTAACCATAGCATGAAACATTTGGATCCAAATCAACCCCTTACGAAGCAACACATAAACTAGGGTTTAAGCTTCTGTCACTCTAGCAACCCATCGTCTACTTATTACTTCCCAATGCCTTCCCCTAGGCCCAAATAATGGTGAAGTGTCATGTAGTCGACGTTCACATAACACCACTAGAGGAAAGACAACATACATCTCATCAAAATATCAAACGAATACCAAATTCACATGACTACTTATAACAAGTCTTCTCCCATGTCCTCAGGAACAAATGTAACTACTCACAAATAATATCCATGTTCATAATCAGAGGGGTATTAACGTGCATAAAGGATCTGAACATATGATCTTCCACCGAATAAACCAACTAGCATCAACTACAAGGAGTAATCTACACTACTAGCAACCCACAGGTATCAATCTGAGGTTTTGAGACAAAGATCGGATACAAGAGATGAACTAGGGTTCGAGAGGAGATGGTGCTGGTGAAGATGTTGATGGAGATGGACCCCCTCCCCATGAGAGGATTGATGGTGATGATGATGGTGATGATTTTCCCCTCCCGAAGGGATGTTTCCCCGGCAGAACAGCTCCGCTGGAGCCCTAGATTGGTTCTGCCTCGAGACGGCGGCGCTTCGTCCCGAAAGCTTCGTTCCTATTTTTTCCAGGGCACAAGAAACCTTATACCATAAGATGGGCATCAGAGGGCTTCCAGCTGTCCCACGAGGCAGGGGGCGCGCCCTCCACCCCCGTGGACAGTGGGTGGCCCCCTCTGGTGCTTTCTTCGCCCAATATTTTTAATATATTCCAAAACTGACTTTCATGGAGTTTTAGGACTTTTTGAGTTGTGCAGAATAGGTCTCTAATATTTGCTCCTTTTCCAGCCCAGAATTCCAGCTGCCGGCATTCTCCCTCTTCAGGTAAACCTTGTTAAATAAGAGAGAGAAGGCATAAGTATTGTGACATAATGTGTAATAACAGCCCATAATGCAATAAACATCGACATAAAAGCATGATGCAAAATGGACGTATCAACTCCCCCAAGCTTAGACCTCGCTTTTCCTCAAGCGGAAGCCGATATCGAAAAACATGTGCACATGTTTAAAGATAGAGGTGTCGATAAAATAAAATATGGACATTAGGGCATCATGATCATTCTTAGAGCAATAACATATATATATTGTCATATGATTTCTTATGCTAAAGTAACAATCTATTCACAATGTAAAGTATGAATCAGAAACTTCATTGAAAACTAACAAACTATGATGTCAGTCATTGAAGCAACTGCAATTTATCATAACATCGGAAAGAGTCAATATAAGAGCTTTTCAGCAAGTCCACATACTCAACTATCATTTATTCTTTCACAATTTCTAACACTCACGCAATACTTATGGGTATGAAGTTTTAATCGGACACAGACAAAGATAGGGGCTTATAGTTTTGCCTCCCAACATTTTACCTCAGAGGTAATGTCAACAACAATGCTTTATGAAAACCCACATCCAATTGGATATATATATCAGGATCTTTCCAACACATAGTGCTTGCCAAAGGATAAAGTGTAAAAAGGAAAGGTGAAGCTCACCATGACTCTTATATAAGGTATAAGACAGAAATAAAAGATAGGCCCTTCACAGAGGGAAGCAGAGGTTGTCATGTGCTTTTATGGTTGGATGCACAAAATCTTAATGCAAAAGAACGTCACTTTATATTGCCACTTGTGATAGGACCTTTATTATGCAGTCCGTCACTTTTATTTCTTCCATATCACAAGCTCGTATAAAGCTTATTTTCTCCAAACTAGTAGATCATACATATTTAGAGAAATTTTTTTATTGCTTGCAACAATGACAACTTACTTGAAGGATCTTACTCAATCCATAGGTAGATATGGTGGACTCTCATGGCAAAACTGGGTTTAAGGATATTCGGAAGCACAATTAGTATCTCTACTTGGTGCAAAGAATTTAGCTAGCATCAGGGGGAAAGGCAAGCTCAACACGTTGGATGATCCACAACAATATAATTTATTTCGGATATAATAAAACATAACACATTACGTTGTCTTCCTTGTCCAACATCAACTTTTTAGCATGTCATATTTTAATGAGTGCTCACAATCATAAAAGATGTCCAAGATGGTATATTTATATGTGAAAACCTCTCTTTCTTTATTACTTCCTATTAATTGCAACGATGAGCAAAACTATGTTTGTCAACTCTCAACAGCTTTTATTCATCATACTCTTTATATGTGAAGTCATTACTCACCATAAGATCAATATGATCTCTTTATTTATTTTTATTCTTTCCCCTTTTCTTTTACTCCCTCGAGATCATAGCAAGATAACCAAGCCCTCGACTAAAGACTAATCTTTATTATATATAATTCACGGACTCAATTACATGGATAAGGATCAACACAAAAACTCAAAGCTAGATCATACTAAACTTTATTCTACTAGATCAAGATATAACCAAAAGGATCGAACTAAGAAAAACGGTAAAGATAGGAGTGTGATGGTGATATGATACCGGGGCACCTCCCCCAAGCTTGGCAGTTGCCAAGGGGAGTGCCCATACCCATGTATTTATGTCTCTTTCTTCTGAGGTGGTGATGTGATATTCTTGGCGATGATGCCCCTTAGGATATGATTCTCTTCCTAGAGCTTATTGACTTGCTTCTAGAGATCCATTATTTCCTTACAGAGCTTACCCATGACGGCTGAAGCTCCTTTCACCCATGGATGTTGAATAGCTGCGGGAGAACAAGTAACACTCTTCTTTATATTTTCATAAGAAAGATATCTAGCATTGGGAGGGATGACCGAGTTTGGATTTGCTGAGCTTTGAAGTTCCTCCATCGTGAATCTGGCTTGGAGACGAGAGGTAACTTCTTGATGCTCCTCCATGGCATCTATCCTTTTCAAGTCGGCCTCCATCTCCTCCTCAGTTGATGGCCCAAAGTGGTAGGCATCGTTGTTTTCTTTTGGCCACGGTGTCGGGTGAGATACTCGGCTCTCCCCGACTGACTCTTGAGAAGACATCTTGATCTAATCTGCTGCAGAAACAACTCAAAACAAAAACAGAGCGTTGTGTCGTGGTACGGTGGTCAAAACCTTCGGGAGATTATATAATGAATTTTTACCGACCAAAAGAAGTATCCTGCAAGAAAACGAAGTCCAGAGGGCACACGAGGTTCCCACGAGGCAGGGGGCGCGCCCTCCACCCTCGTGGATGCCTCGTGTCCCTTCCGGACTACTTCTTATTTTCCTATTTTCTTAAATATGCGAAAACGGAGAAAAAATGCTATTAGAACTGTTTTGGAGTCGGTTTACTTACCTTACCATTTAGAGAGGAGTTTTCCTTATGTAAAGTGTCCCTTATGTAAAATTGCTATTAGAATTGCTATTAGAAACATTCTGGAAAGTGTCCCTTATGTACTCCTCCGGGGTTACGGTGTCAATAGCATTGGTTTCAACATTTATGGGATTACCTGAGATATAATGTTTGATTCTTTGACCGTTCACCACCTTCGGATTTGTGCCTTCGAAGTTGTTGATTTTTATGGCGCTGAAACGATAGACCTCCTCGATAACGTAAGGACCTTCCCATTTAGAGAGGAGTTTTCCCGAAAAAATCTTAAATGAGAGTTGTATAACAGAACATAATCACTTACATTAAACTCACGCTTTTGTATCCTTTTGTCATGCCATCTTTTAAATTTTTCTTTAAACAGTTCGGCATTATCATAGGCTTGGGTTCTCCACTCATCAAGTGAGCTAATGTCAAATAGTCTCTTCTCACCGGCAAGTTTGAAATCGTAATTGAGCTCTTTAATGGCCCAATATGCCTTATGTTCTAGTTTGAGAGGTAAGTGACATGCCTTTCCATAAATCATTTTATACGGAGACATACCCATACACTACAAAAAATACACTTCCGTGATGATACGTGTTTGTCACAGTAGGTCGCATTTTTTGTCATGCATGTACATCCATGACAATTTTATTACAGAATCAAGATAGTCATAGCTGTGCTGTCGTAGAAGTGTTCCATGACATTACCAAAATTATCATCACGGAAGTGTCCACTTCCATGACGATAAATCGCGCGTCACATAAGTGCTTTCATCAAGGGTGACCGACACGTGGCATCCACCGTAACGGAACGCCGTTAAGCTATCGGGTCCGGTTTTGGATCCGATAACCCACTAATAGCCCCGACCAATAGGGATTTTCCACGTGTAAAATCATCATTGGCTGGAGGAAATACGTGTCGGCTCACCGTTGGGACAGATGTCATCCACTCATTGGACAGAAGGCACCTATGATACGTCGACACGTGGCACGGCCCAACAGAGGCCCATTCCTGTGAAAAGGCTGGCCCATTTGACTTGGTTAAAAGGTGGCGGCCCGTCCCACGGAAAGCCTGTTTACGGCTTGTTCGCATATAGCCCATTTACAGCCCGCTAACCCAGGTCCCGTTATGACCTATCCGAATTAGGCCCAGTAGCGTCATCTGGGCTGTCCAATATGATTCCATCCCATTTTAAGTTCTGTTCCATGTATGGCCCATGACGTCTTTCGGCACAGATGAGGCCCTTTATAACTCTTGGCCCATTATCGGCCCGTGGTGAAACTGGCCCGTAATGAACATTGTATCACTTTATACCCATTAACAGCCCATTAATCCATTGGGTCGTTTGCATCCCATGTTATCTTCCGGCCTTCAAAGGGCTCATTTATTCTTGGGCCCATTTCCAGCATTCGGTTACTTACGGCCCGTTACTGCCATTTTCTGCTTGTGGGCCAAATTCAGCCCGTGGTTACAGCCGACCCGTTTGTGGCCCGTTAATACGTTGGGCCGTTTTCATAGCGTCATCAAATACGACCTATTAACGACAGCCCGTTATGGTCGGCCCATGAACGGATGACACCAACTCTTGCCCGTTTACGGCCATAATGCGGTCTGTTTTTGGCCCATGTTTGGCCAATCGATCATACGACCCATCTAAGGCCCATTGATGATACGGCCCGTAGAAGGCCCATTGTTTCTATGGCCCATAGAAGGCCCATTGTTTCTATGGACCATAGAAGGCCCATTGTTTCTGCGGCCCGTAGGAAGCTCAGTGTCACTATAGTAAATATGTATCCCATGGCATGTTAAAGGCGGGAAACTACTATAGGTTTAGACCTGCTAATGGCCCAAGATGATTATAGGCCCACGTTTTGGCCCATATGAGTAACGAGCCGGCCTCAAGACCAACAACACTGAGATCAACTGAACCTTCTGGCCTAAATTACAACATACCGACCAAAGAATAAACCTAGACTATACAACAAAGAAATTACGATATATTAGGAATCAAAGTTCGCTACCCGGTGATAATAAAGCGCAACATGACCGCATATTACATACACTCGGCATCAAAGGTCGCCACCAGTGCATACAAACGCACCGATAAAATAATATACAAAACTAAGAGCACTTCAGAAGGCACTAGACCTGGCAAGCTCGGGCCCCCGCAAGCAGCCGAACAAGCTGATGAGACCTCAGTTGTGTGAACGATAGATGCTTCATCCCTAGCTGTATGGCACCATAGTGCGCAAGGCACTCCCCTGACATCTTCATTACATCTTTGACTTCAAGTCGGAGCTGAGCTGAAGCAAGCCTTTCCGCTTTAAGTTGAGACTGAAGAAGTTGAACTGATTGAGGCAACGACTGCATAGAGGTTGTCTCACCCCTACTGGCGAGTAGCTTCAACTCACTGTCTTCATCAAGACAGGACCTTGGAGTCATCTCGCTGTCCTCAAGATGGTTTGGCTCACTATCTTTCCTAAAGTTCTGCCTGACATAAGAGATACGACTCTGAAAGAGAAACAAGGAGACACGTAACAGGTTTCACAATTATATAAGCAAATAAATGGTTTCTGTTTTGCATAAGGAACATGTTTTTACAGTTACAATTTCAAAATGGTAGTTGTTGCAAACATCCAATCAGATGTAAACAACAGTGAAGGAAATGATGCCTATCCAAATCTATACTAGAACAAAGTTTGAAGGCTTGAGAAGGATGAACTTACATTACATGTTAACACGGGCTGGACAAAGCCCTTCTCCATGTTGATGGAAAGATAATTCAATAAATTCCCCAAAGGAAATTCTTTATAAGCGTTGCCATTATTCTACATTTTACAAAGAGTAAATATAGATCAAATAATATTGGACGAAATAGAGGATAATGAAGCTCAGGTGCAGACTGATGATACATAATCAAATAGCAATTAATTAAGTACAACGTTACAAGGCAAAATGTACTGACAAGAGGAATGCAGACATCAACGTGCGCAGTGGCATTGGCTTTATTCAACATTTTGGTAAGAGTAAATGGAGATATGATAATTTGGAGAAAGTGGAGGGCAGGGCAGATAAGATGCAGACTAATGCTAGACAATCAACTATCTCACAATGCATGTACAGTAATACCACCACCGTCCATTATTAGTTGTCCCCAAATGGATGTATCTAGCACTATTAAGTTCTAAATACATCCAATTGATCAACAATTAATTCGATACAGAGGGAGTACATGACAATAGGTACTTACATGAGCAATCCAAAACTTCATAACCGTTGTGTTAATTCTACATTTATCTAAGAGTAAATATAGACCTTATAATTTCAAGCAAAGGAAGGATAAAGAAGTGAAAATTTACAGTGATGCTACATAACCAAACAGCAATGAGTGTAAGTATGCTGACAAAGGGCAAGAGGTTCTGACAAGAGCAATGCAGAGCCCAGTATTGTCGTGAGATCCTATGATCGTTTGAGCAAGGAGATTCATCTGAAATAAGTTTTCATACAAGAGAGAAGGTAAGGCACATGCATAAAATTAGGAGCTCAAATTTTGAATTGATATCATAGACAGTACCTGACGCTGGGCTGTCAGCAGTTCTAATAGGGGTTTGGCCACTGGAGTAGGGGTAAAGTCTGTTACAGTTGGGCCTGTGTTTTCTGTGGCTGCTGATCTATCTGATTTAACAGGTATCACTACCTTTTACAAATACCTAGTTTGTACTCCTTGAGGATCTGCAATCACCGTCTTCCTTTTGGACATCTGTTACGAAAGAACAACATTTGACTGAAAAAACATAGAATGACGACACATGGAATAGGTACAGAAAATGGATAGGTATGGCATATACTCATATATGATGCTTAAACTAAGCAGGTGGTGTAACAAAGTAGAAGTGATGCAAGAGGTCAGATGCAAAATATGTGTGACCAATACAACCTTGCTAAGTTAGAGCATGCACCTTGATGGGTGAATAAGATAGGTCATCCTCCACCATGGCAAGTTTGTTAGCCAGTGGATCATTCCGCAATATTCCTCTCGTGCGCCCATTCTCATATTCATTTTGATAATTTTCAATACCTGACATGCATGAAAACATAAAAACAAGTGAGATCATCTTTGTAATGCAAAAGTGATTCTAATCCAATACTTCCTCCCTGTAAACCCCTTTGTGCTATCTCTGCAACTTCTAAGAGGTGCCATGCATGCTATAATTTGGTGTGTGCATTAATATAATGTGGCCTACTACTCAAAATATGAGAGCTCCAGAAGTGATGATACTTCGCAGATGACAACTTCAACATATAGTAAAGAAGAACAATTCGACCTGACCTGACAGATTCAAAATATACTAAGGGAGAATAACTCGACCTGACTAGTCGACCGCAAGAGAAGAGGATCATCTTAAAGAAGAGCAAAAGAGCAAGCAGATTGAAGATATTACAAGTCTTTCTATACAATGTCAGTTGGCCACCCATCATGAAGTAGAGCGCACAGAGAAATACTATTCCTTCCGGTCTCTCCATATGTGGCTCACATGCATTTCGAAACTAAAATAGGAACATTTAGCTGACCAATTAAACATCTCTCAGTTTTACTAATATCAGCATAATATCAGATTTGAATTTGTACAACTAAGCTTGTTTAGCTCGATGGGTGGAGCAGTGCTATTACGACACGAACCACGTATGCTGATCATGGTCATCATAAAATGGGGAAACCGTAAGCATGATGAGTATAGTGTTGACCGTGGCAGTGGGATGGCAGATCTGAAGCTGCAAACCGCGCAAAGGGTAGTTAGCAACCGATATTTTCTTTGAAATAACAACTAAGATTTGGTATGAACAAGAAAGTACAGTCAACAAGTGACAAAGAAATGCAATTCTGCTGTCTCTCTATATGTCACGACATGCATTTGGAAACTCAAGTGGGACCTTTAGCTAACCAATTAAATGTGTCTGTTAACTAATATCGGTATCATATTTGAACAACTAAGCTTTGGAATTTTGAGTGTTGTGTTGTTTAGCTTGAAGGGTGGAGTAATGCTAGTATGACAGAAAGCACCTACACAGATCATAGTAGAGTAGATAAAAGGGGAAAACCCTAAGCATCGAGAGTAAAATCAGGAAAGTGGAACTAGCTGGACTAGTGGGTGGCACACATGCTTTTCGAAATGAATATAGGAACATTAGGTGACCAATTAAACGTTCTATGTTTTAGTAATATGAGCATCATATCAAATTCGTATTTCAACACGTAAGCTTTGGAATTATGAGTGGCATGTTGTTTCGCTTGATGGGTTGAGGTCTTGAGGAGCAGTGCTAGCACGACACGAAGCAGGGAAGCACCTACGATGATGGTAGTGAATATAAAGGGGGGAAACCATAAGCTTTACGAGTATAGTGACCGTGACATGGCAGATCTGAAGGTGCAAACCGGACAAAGCTACTTCGCAACCAATGTTTGCATTCAGCCAGCCACTACGATTTGGTACGCACAAGAAAAGTACAGTAAACAATTTAAGATCTATTTTCCGGGTGAGATCAATAACTTAAGAACATATGGAAGAGTACCACCTCTCTTGCGACGCCGTGTAGGCCCCTGCTGATACGTTGAGGGTGCTGCCGGTGCGATGGCTGTCGGCGGCAGGGAAGAAGACTTTAGATGGCAGACGGCCGGGTTGGGGGATAAATCCTGTTGCCGTGGACGAGGCGGTCGTAGGAGCGGCAACGGCAAAGTGGACAATGGCGCCGATGAAGCGAGACGACGCGGTGAAATGATCCTGGTCCGGCGTCGTGGATGAGAGACGTCCATCTCTTGTAGTGGACGACGGGGTAGGGGTAGCGGCTCGGCAAGGTGGTGGATGGGGTGGCGGACGGAGGAGGCTGGCCGCAGTGGGGAGGACGGTAATCTCACATCTCCCAAATATTTGCCGGTAACGATTCCGGGCGAGGAGAGGGTGTTTTGCCGCCCACGGTGTATGAACGGGGCTGACAGGTAGGGCGGTTGTGTCACGTCTGAGGGAAGTTACACATATGCCCCTATTTAAAATATTAGCCCACATCGATTTCGGACGAGGAGAGTTTGTTTTGCTGCCCACCATGGATGAATGGGGAAATGGAGGGAGAGACACATGTCTTTCGGACGAGCTTGAATCAAATGTGTTTTGCCGCCCATGTTTGGCGCCCACCATGTCTGAATGGGCTCAGAGGCCATCGTGTCACGTCTGATTGAAGTTACTAGTCTACCCCTATCGACAGCAGTGTAAATCCGGTCGATAAGGATGTCAAGTGTCAGGGGTAGACAGTAATTTCCATCTCGCAAACACTTGCTTCAGGCAGCCCACAAATGATAGTGGGTGTTTAGCCGCTTCGTTCAAAACCGGGGAGAATTAGCATTCACGTTTGCCCTGGGCCCTGGCAACTAAATCCAAATCCAATTTTTATTCGATTACGAATATCCACAGATAATTCTACGTTTTGTTATTTATTTCTTCAAAACCACAACAAAGATTTATTCCACCTTTATATATGATTATGATTTAGAAATGTCGTGATCTTCGAATTCAGTAGGTTGGATACACTTTGAGTCAAACAGTTATTTCATCCAATACAATACTCTCACACGAAAAACAATTGACCTTATGTCAATCCTACAAGTACTGAGGATTACCTCACCTTAAAAATTGGGATCATTACAACACATGGACAACATAGGGGGTCTTACAACATAATCCATTCAAAGACATGACACAACATGCAAGTACAATAATCTAATGACAATTTAAACTGCTATCTAAAGAAGAACTGGGATTACCATGGGCTTCAGATAGCAGAAGCAGCAGGACCTCCTCCATCTTCAAATGCAACATTCTTACTTCCTCCAATTCTTGGGTTGCTTGCATAATGCGTGCAGCTAATTGCATAATTTCCAGCTTCAAGATCGGGATTACCTCATTCATGGTAGCCACACCATCTCTTTCTCCCTCTAGTAGAGCCTCAAGAACTATAATATCTATGCTCAGTCTGCTCTCCGGCGGTGTTGCCTCTGAACTGCTACCATCTGGTAACATGGATGGCACACTGCTTCCACAAATAGATTCTGGGGTTGTACATTGTGTCCTAGTGTGAACGGCATCCTGAAAGGTTTCCGCTGGACATAAGTAAGAGATAGTTATCGCATGATCCAGGCAGTAAGCGTACATGGTAAACGACATACGAATTATTGCTGAGCATGGCAAGCTATATTTAAATGGTTCGAAGCAGCATCATCCGAAAAGAAATTAAAATGGTAAGATGAAACTAGGGATGTAAGTGGCAAATAAACGACATCCGCCAGTCCCATCTAGTTAGTTTTTGCTAGCTCCTTGGTTCATTTTCCTCAAAAAACAAAAACTCTTTTGAACTATCATACCACTAGTGGACTTTAAGCGGGATTAACCAGGACCCAGTTGACATCCCTAGTTGAAAGGGAGTGTACCACCGCTATATTTAAGTTGCCAAGGCATCTAAGCAGTTGATATAATCTGAGAAAGCACTTAACAGTGTGGCCTCATATAAACTATGAAGATAGTAGGGACTCAAATGAACTAGGAATGCATTTCTTTTCGATAGTATAACAGGCACTGCTGACATATTGGCCAACTCAGGTATACTGTAACAAGTAACAAACAAGCATTCGAATCAAGCAATACAACAAAGCAGACAACTGAACTATTTGTTATTCTATAGGATTACAGGTTGAGGGCACAAGCTCAGAAAGCATCCCACATGCATTACATTTCACATGTACTAAAACACACTGGCTTACCATATGTTGCTGTGAAGCCTCGCTACTGTTGCAATGTTCTTTGAAGATATCGTCAGCATCCCGTGGTTGCAAATCTACTTGTTGTAGTTTATTCTGCACCCTCTGTTTAGGTAAAATTAATTTTAATCGCATGCACTGGTTCGAATTGATCATCAATGGTCCATCTAAACTAATGAAAGAAGGGTGTGTGCATACACGACAATATATCTGCTTCCCTCTATTTTTATGCTTGTTCGAGGTGCCAGCCCCAAAAGAACAAATATTTTGCTTGATGGGGTTGGAAGATCCATAATTAATATAAGCATCCAATTAGTCATGCAATTTGGGAAGATCAAGAACACACAAAAATGTAATGAACAGAGGCTCGTAGCAGTGATGTAATAGCTAGCATCAGAAAATGTAGGGTAAAACAAACAAAAACCAGCGGAACCACATGCTAGTTTGCTGATGTGTAATTAAGCATAGAGAACATGAAGCAGTCTGATGGAACCAACAGGTGGCATCAGAACAACACCATTATCATAAATCTAGCATGCAAGAAGTAAAATAGTAGGCAGTGATATCTAGGAAGTATAGTAATACTTAGGACAAAACTAAAGCATATTAACTATATGTGCACTGGTATGTAATTTAGCACATGTAACATGTTCACTGCCAGAATTATGGCCCTACAGGTGCAAGCAGAATAACGCGCCTCATGAAAAACTGAATGATGCCCTGAAGAAATTCAAAGGTGCGGTGCTTATGCTAAGAAAGTGAATGTAGGCGTCGGCCGTTGGATAATAGTACCTGTCAGTGTCAAAATCGGCGGATCTTGGGTAGGGGGTCCCGAACTATGCGTCTAAGGCGGATGGTAACAGGAGGCGGGGGACACAATGTTTACCCAGGTTCGGGCCCTCTCGATGGAGGTAATACCCTACTTCCTGCTTGATTGATCTTGATGATATGAGTATTACAAGAGTTGATCTACCACGAGATCGTAGAGGCTAAACCCTAGAAGCTAGCCTATGGTATGATTGTTGTTGTCCTACGGACTAAACCCTCCGGTTTATATAGACACCGGAGGAGGCTAGGATTACACAGAGTCGGTTACAAGGGAGGAGATCTACATATCTGTATCACTAAGCTTACCTTCCATGCTAAGGAGAGTCCCATCCGGACACGGGACGAAGTCTTCAATCTTGTATCTTCATAGTCCAACAGTCCGGCTGTCTGGAGACCCCCTAATCCAGGACTCCCTCAGTAGCCCCTGAACCAGGCTTCAATGACGATGAGTCCGGCGCGCAGATCGTCTTCAGCATTGCAAGGCGGGTTCCTCCTCCGAATAATCCATAGAAGATTTTGAACACAAGGATAGTGTCCGACTTTGCAAAACAAATTCCACATACCACCATAGAGAGAATAATATTTCCACAAATCTAATCTGCTGACATATTCGGTAGCATGACATCACACCACGGCCCAGTCATTATTCGAACCATTTTTCTCAACCAGCCTCGGCGCATATTGCGAGGCGGTTTCCTTTGCATGTCTTGTCGAAGCAAAGATCGTGTCCCCTTATCACGGGATTCTCATAAATACGGGTGTGGATAACCCAACGGCGCCATCAATTACGACGCTTGGGGAATAAGCGAGTTTACTAGGCAGGTGGGGGCGTAAAGTTTTGTCCGCCCTTATAAAGGGATAAGGGTTCACCTTTTTCACCCATGCCTTCTTCCTTCTTGCCCATCCATTCTTGCGCACTCGAGCTCCAACACCCAAGTTTGCGTCTTTCTCCTCAAACCGCTCCAAGCATGTCCGGAGCGGGAGGCAAATGGATGAAATCCTCCGTCATGGAGGAGGACATAAAAAAGCTGCGGGGAGCCGGATACTTGGCCGCGGATATCGCGCACCGTCTGCCCAACGCGGGGCAGATCATCCCTACTCCAGAATCCCATGAGAGGGTAGTTTTCCTCACCCACTTCGTCAGCGGACTGGGATTTCCCCTCCACCCGTTTGTCCACGGCCTCATGTTCTACTACGGGCTGGACTTTCATGATCTGGCCCCAAACTTCATCCTCAACACCTTGGCGTTTATCGTCATGTGCGAGGCCTTCCTCCGCATCCGGCCCCACTTCGACCTGTGGCTGAAGACCTTCAATGTTAAACCGAAGGTGGTGGGTGGCCAGCAAGCGGAATGCAGAGGCGCCATGGTGGGCAAAATGCTGAAAGTCACATGGCTCGAGGGCTCCTATGTGGAGACCATGAAGGGGTGGCAATCGGGGTGGTTCTATATCACCAAGCTACGCGACACCAACTGGGTGGCGGCCCCCGAATTCCGATCCGGAATCCCCACGCGGCTCACCTCCTGGAAAGAGAAGGGCCTGTCCTGGGGCAGATCGGTGGAGCTGACCGGACTCCAGAAATGCATCCAGAACATGATAAACAAGAAAATCAAGCTTGTCAACGTGGTCCAGGTCATGCTCTTCCGCCGGATCCTCCCGTGTCAACGACGTGCATTCTATTTGTGGGAGTCCGACCCGGCCAAGCACCAGACACTGCGAGAGCTCTTCGACATGACGCACAAGGACATCTGGAGGGTGCTGTCCAAGGGGGCCGAGGTACCTCCTCCCCTTACCGAGGATCATGGACTTAGCATGGACCACCCTGTGAATCCGGCAAGTCTTTTATAAGATGTTCATTTTCCCCAGTTTGACCATGTGCGGGATCTAAACCCCCACGCCATTTTCCAGGACTGGGTCGAGACAGCGTAGCGGATTGACTGTCCAGCCCCCCTGCCCGAAGATCCAGCATATGCTCTCCTAACGGAGATGCTAGCCCCGGCACCTTATGAGGTGCCAGAGAAGAAGTCCAAGAAGAAGGCCACGGGGACCCGAAAGGGTCTCCGGCGTCAGGTGATATCGGACTCATCGTCGATAACTCTGAGGTGCTCCTCCCATGAAGACGAGGAGGAGGAAGAGGAAAGTTCTCCCCCCCCCCAGACGGGGGGGGGACAGGAAAAGGAAGGCCGCCCCAATCGGGGAGGCCGAAGGGTCCAAGAAGGGAAGGACCCTCCTCCCGGACTGCTCCACGACAGCCGCCCACAGCGACGACGAGTGGTTGCTCAGGGACAAGCCCCTGGCGAAGTCGTAAGTATCCGGATTCCATTGTAATTCATGGTATGTTTTATTGCGCTGCTTCTCATCACGCCGAACATGATTATGCAGTCCGCCCCGAGCCCGCATTGACGTATCTTCGTCGAATGGCTCTTTGGACCCGTCAGATATGAATAGCGATTAACTTCCGACCGCCTCTTCCCCTCGCCCCACGGACAACGTCGAGGTGTTGTCCCAAAGGGCACCGAGCCGAGGGGAGGTAGTCCCGGAGGCGCCTCGAGGCGACCTTCCGGACCTTGGGCGTAAAGGGAGCAAGACTCCAATGGGCTCCAAGTTGGGCCCCTGGCCGAACACTGCGCCGGAATCTCCAATGGTTCCGGACTCCGGCAGGCGACCCCCTGTTAAAAGGGGCAAGCTACCCGTGCCGGTGGCCTCTGTCCATCCAGAGGCACTGGACAACTTGCTGGAAGCGCTTCGCGGCACTTCCATTGACGAAGAGCACCGTACTATCATGAGTGCAGTGATCGAGAAGGTTCAGTCCACCAAAAACGGACTAACTGAAGCTTGTGCCAGCCTCCTAACAGGCTTTCAGGTAAGTAGTTTGAAGGATAGGAAAATATTACCGTATAGACAGTAGCCCCTGATGCTCAGTTTGGCGTTTGCGAAGAAAAGCCGAATAGAGGATCGAAAAATAATCACAGGAATCAAATCATAATATGTCTTATGTGAATATGCAGGCTTCACTGCTGGCCGCTGCCGCGTGTACTGCGGAGGTCGCTGCACTGAAGCAGGACCTTGAGCGGTCCGAGGAAGAGCTCGGCCTTGCCAAGAGGCAGGTCGAGGAGAGTGAAGGTAAGAAATACCTTGTGTATATATAAAAAAGAGATTTGGTTGCAAGATAATAGGATCATCATGAATGGACCAGGGGCCACGACCGAAGTGGCGACCCTGAAGAAGGCGCTGTCCGAGGCCGAATACAAAGCGGCCAAGGAGCGCATCGAGCGAGAAAAACAAGAGGCCCGAGTAGCGAGGTGCAACAAGAGCTCCAGGCTCTCATCAAGAAGCACGAGTCCTTGGAGCTTGACTCTAAGACGCGAGAGTCTGAGCTTGCGGAGGCCCTCGAAAGCACAAAACATGCCAAGGCCGAAGCCCAAAAGGCCCTCCAGGAAATTGAGGCGGTTAAGAAGATAACGGCGGGTAAGGCATTTATTATGCAAAGCAAGCACGTGAAAGAAAATTTCTTTTTACTTACCGAGTTCGGAGCTCTCCAGGAGCGTTCGCAGATCTGCCCCGCAGTGTGTCGGATGCCACGGAGTTCTACCGGGCCAAAGAGGGGAGCTCGACGGAGAAGTTGTTCTGGTCTCAGTATACTGGGACCGAACACCCGATGCCCTTGAGCGACCAGCTGAAGCAACTGGCCGAGCTCCATAAGGCGGCCGAACAGGCCCTGAAGGGCCTTATAGTCCGGATGTGGCCTAATGATCCCCTTCCTAGCAGCTACTTCGGTTTGGTGAGGCGGCTTGTGAATGCCTGCCCCCGGTTTGAAGTCATCAAGCGGTCCGTTTGTATCGAAGGTGCACTGTAACACCCTCGATGCGGCTCTATCTCCCACGTGTCGGAGCACGACTTAGAGGCATAACCGCATTGAAGGCAATGTCGCAAGAGGGGTAATGTTTACACATCCCATGTACTGAATAAGAAAGAGGTACAGAGTTGGCTTAAGATCGCCACTTCACACAATACATGGAAATAGCATTACATCATCCAGATACAATCAAGGTCCTACTACGGAACAAAAATAAAAGAAAGACTGCCCCTAATGCTACAGATCCCCGATCGCCCCGACAGGGCTCTACTACTGATCAACGGAAAACGAAACAACACGATGAACAAGATCTTCATCGAGCTCCTCCTTGAGCTCGATTGCGTTACCTGCACGGTTCAACGGCACCTGGAAGCTGGTTTTGGAAGTAATCTGTGAGTCATGGGGACTCAGCAATCTCGCACCCTCGCGATCAAGACTATTTAAGCTTATGGGTAGGTAAAAGGTATGAGGTGGAGCTGCAACAAGCACTAGCATATATGGTGGCTAACATACGCAAATGAGAGCAAGAAGAGAAGGCAAAGCATGGTCGAGAATCTATGATCAAGAAGTGATCCTAGACTACTTACGTTCAAGCATAACTCCAACACCGTGTTCACTTCCCGGACTCCACCGAAAAGAGACCATTACGGCTACACATGCAGTTGATGCATTTTAATTAAGTTAAGTTTCAGGTTCTCTACAACCGGACATTAACAAATTCCCATCTACCCATAACCGCGGGCACGGCTTTCGAAAGTTCAAAACACTGCAGGGGTGTCCCAACTTAGCCCATCACAAGCTCTCACGGTCAACGAAGGATATTCCTTCTCCCAGGAAGACCCGATCAGACTCATCTCTTGGCTCTACTCAAAGCAAGAACACAAGCAAAGGGAGACACAATCAACCACGTGCAATGCACAAACAACGTGATGCAAAGTATGGCATGATATGCGGGATGTGATATGCCATGCATATGCATGTTTCGAAAAGGAAATATTGAACCTGGCCTCAACTTGGAAAACCAAGAGTGCCACTAGAAAGAGGAATTGATTTCGGTCGAAATCAATATAAAGATCACCGGAATCGGATGCATGGTTTGCAAAGGACAAGCAAAACAAATATGGTACCGATCTGCGATTAACAGCACGAGGCCATCTAAATGCATCAAGAACAAAAAGCTACTGCACTCTAACTTGACAACAAAACACATGGCAGGGATCCACTCAAGATTCTTGAAAAAATATGAACATTGAGCTATGGCCCAAACAAGCATGGCAAAAGTGCAAAAGATATCAGGTTACAAACTTGGTGAAAATAACAACATGGCAGGAACATTTTGTAGCAAAAGTAGAGCAAGATCTAGTCATGCTAGAGTGCTCCATAATTGCAAACAAAGACATGGATGGAAAGATCACAACAATATCTACAAAACAACATTACTGATCATGCTCAAAAGAGGCATGGATCACTTTGTAGCAACAAGAATACATGGCATAAAATTATTAACAGGGCAAAGACTTAGAAGATTTCTATGTCCCTAAAATCAGCAACATTACAAGAGCTAATTTGCGTGCTTGTGCTAATCACCACAGAGATCACAAAAATACATGGCATACACCCCTGTAAAGATGGCATGGCATACTTCAAAACACATGTAGGGCTCAAGTTCATAGGAGGCACACATTAATCATGGCAAAAAATAACAAAAGTCCAATTACTGATAAAAATCTGAAACTAATATAAACTAGCACTCTTGTAACAGCATTTAGGGCATCAAGATGAGCTCAAATGAACATGGTGCAATGTAATGAAATTAAGTACTCGTCGAGACGAACAATTTGATATGCTACACGCCCAAAACGGAGCCACGGATGCAGAGTTATGATGCGATGAATATGCCCAAAAATACTGAAAACTGGGGGACTTAATGAAATTTAGACCTCTCGGGGATAATGGACGGAGTGGTACGGGATTGGTCGGTGCAGATCTGAGACAGGGCATTTGGATGTCCGCGCGGGTGGATCTCGTCCACCACGCGGTGGATCCGGCCGGGCTCGCTCCGGCGAGCAGCTCCGGCGAAGCGCGAGGAGGAAGCGATGGCGTACGGTGACCGAACGAAGGATGGAGGCGCACTCACCGGCGTTGCCTCGGCGGCTCCTCTCGGTGAGGCCGGTGGAGCAAGGCGGCAATGGTCGGCGCCGGCGATGAGGGTCGGTGGCGGCGGGGCGACGGCGACCAAACGACGAGGCGGCGCGGAGCCGCGCCAGCGAGGCGGCGGACACCCACAGGCAGCGAAGCAAGGCTCTAGGCGGTGGTGCGTGCCTCGGTTGGCAGCGCGCGGATCCAGGCCCGGGCAGGCCTGCCTCGGGTCACACGGGCCCCGGCGGGGAGGAGAGAAAGGAGCGGTGAGGATGGATGAAGAACTTTGGTCATTTATGAGCACCATAAATAGCACTAATCCTTAGGGAAAGCTTTAGGTGAAATATAACCCAAGATAATTCCAATGAATAGGTTGATGGATTGAGAAGAGCTCATGCTCGAAGAAATTGATGGGTTTAACTATCTCATTCCTGACAACTTGCGAATCATGAAACACGAAAGAAGTTGTCAAAATGACATAACACCACCTCAAAAGATATACGTGAAAGAATTGCACTCCGGTATTGCAAGATGAAGAATACTTAAGCTCCTTAGAAAAGAATCTCGATGAAAAATTCAAGAAGGAATTTAATCCTTGATGAACCATCATGTAGAACCTCCATGAAGAACTCCGGTGAAAAAAAATGATCAAGCGAAAGGGAAGAGAGGTTGAAAAACACAAGGTGAAGCCTTGCGATGATTAGATGGATCTTCATGATGATATAATTGATAGATCTTGGAACTCCAGGAAAGAAATATAAAGCGTCTCAAACCATGAATGTGATATGATGAACCACTCCGGAAAGCAGGAAATGAATTCACTCGATGAAACAAGAATAAGAATTACATTAAGCTTATCCTTCACCAATTAAATTGATGACAAGCAACGGATTTGGCATACTACTTATTCTAGTAGAAAGGATTAAGATAGATATAGCATAAACTTGGGAAGGTCTTCAGCGAACCACCGGTAGGATTGAAACAACGTAAAGAATTGATATGATAAAGAAAGAAGAGAAATCTTGAACGAACCACCGTACGAATTGAAAATGAATGAAGAAAAGATAAGGAAACACCAAGAAGAATTAGAAAATTAATGACGATACTTGATGGAATTTGATACATGAGAACGAAGAGGTCACAAGCTGATAAGAGAATATTTGAACGAAGCACCGGTAAGATTGGAGAACGAGAGCTGAAAGCTGGAACGAATAAGTTTTGATTTGATGGACTCCGAAGAATCAGACTGAAAAGACTCCTGATTGCTTCGGAAGGATGAAAAGAATTTTCAAAATCAAAACAATTATGAGAGGATGGCATCACGCTAGCATCACGAATCTCTGAGAGAACGGATAAGATATGAAGGGAAAACTCTTCTTCGGTCTTCAAATCTGAGAATGATGACGAGAAACACGACCAAGAATTGTTGAGGCACTCCGGAATGAAGAATAGAAAAGGTTGAGTCAATGATGAAAATAATTTGAAAGATCTTGGAGAGAAGCATTTGACTGATGAAAAATTCATTCTTACGTCAAACTCTGAAAAAAAATTAGGATAGCTCCGGGAAAATTAGAAGAGTCAGGTAAGATCCTGGAAAAAAGACCTGTGGGTTAGGACCCACTCAAAACAAACACCGTTGAAGAATTTAAAAGGAAGATTACACCAGTTGAATTAGATGGCTCCAAAGGGATAACATCCTCGAAAGAGCTTGAATGAAAGCAGAGTGGAAACACGATCCTTCGAGATATCTTCAGCACTCCGGAATAATTGAATAGTAAGCGGGAAATGATTATGAGGTGCACCGGTATGGGAAAATATTTGGAACAAGGAAAAGGGATATGATCATCAAAGCTTGACTTGAATCCACCAGAGAAGAAAACGAATGATGAATGATGATCTTGAAACTCCGTTAGAATCTTCCTGAGAATCACCGGATAAGAACATTGACGAAAAAGAATGGAGAGACTTCACATCAATAAGCTGGATACTTGATTAAGAAATCTTAGCCCTTGAAGAAAATGGGTGGGAAGGCGGGGAAACAAAAGCAACTTGGAGACGGATGAAGCCAACACCGTTGAGAAGAACTGATAATTGATCTTGCAGATGTTGAAATGATCGGATCCACTTGACGAGAAGCGCGCTGGTTGAAAAGGATTGACATGACAATCTCGATTATCATGAAGGATTAGTATTCACATGGAAATATGAGAACACCATTTAGGAAAGGTATGGAATCAACACTTGACTTCGAAGCAACTCGAATACCACAGCTCAAAAACAAAACAAAGGATTGGCTTGCAGAATAACCCGGAACAAACATATGATAGAGATTTCGTCCGAAGTTTTTGTGGTGGGGCCTACACGGGCTCGATCATACAGCACCATCATGTACAAGGCAGTGCACATGACATACGAAGCGGCCCCGAGTCAGCATAGCCAAGGACTCTTTAAGACACAACGATACCACTGTAAAACCAACTGTGGATAGGCGGACCACTACACGTCGAACCCCAATTTCATATCATACATCTGTCGGAAAGATATCCTAGGAGCTACTTGAAATGCCACTTATAAACTCCCGAAACTTTCTGGTTATGCAATCAGGTGTTGGGGATACAGGGGAAGCATAATATCTCACCCAAAACTACACAAATCCTACATCCAGCTGTATCCATCCTTCAACACATAACCAAGAAACCTTCGGAAATCGTCTACCTCAACCTTCGAAAAGCATCCGTTATACGAGTTATGGCAATACTCCCGAACTCCCGCCCCAGTACTGGGTGGCGTCGAGGTTATCTCACCAACAACTGCATAAAAGAGATTTTCGATGTCGGCGAAACTCAGGTATTCCAGAACTGCAACGATAAAATTGTGACGACAACACCTCGGAGCTCAACTCCCCGGACACTGCCACAACCCCTAAATGTCAGGAGGCACCAAGAACAATGTTCTCGTCACAAAACCATCAGAACGATTCCAAGATACCCGCGTGATCCTAATTCTTTTTAGTGAAATTTGAGAAGAGAAGAGTCAAAACTCTACGCCAGGATGCCTCACCAGAGCGACGAAGGGACTGAGGAGTAAAAAGAATCCTACTCTCCGATATATATAATCCTATAAGACTCAAAACATTTTTCTAGACTCGACAACGCCAGCGATTCGATCAAGCAGGGGGCTCCTAAGTCGGGGAAGGCTCTTATTACCAACTTGTAACACCCTCGATGCGGCTATATCTCCCACATGTCGGAGCACGACTTAGAGTCATAACCGCATTGAAGGCAATGTCGCAAGAGGGGTAATCTTTACACATCCCATGTACTGAATAAGAAAGAGGTACAGAGTTGGCTTACAATCGCCACTTCACACAATACATGAAAATAGCACTACATCATCAAGATACAATCAAGGTCCGACTACGGAACCAAAATAAAAGAAAGAATGCCCCTGATGCTACAGATCCCCGATCGCCCCGACTGGGCTCCGCTAATGATCAACGGAAAATGAAACAACATGATGAACAAGATCTTCATCGAGCTCCTCCTTGAGCTCAGTTGCATCACCTGCACGGTTCAACGGCACCTGCAAGCTGGTTTTGGAAGTAATCTGTGAGTCACGGGGACTCAGCAATCTCGCACCCTCGCGATCAAGACTATTTAAGCTTATGGGTAGGTAAAAGGTATGAGGTGGAGTTGCAGCAAGCACTAGCATATATGGTGGCTAACATACGCAAATGAGAGCGAGAAGAGAAGGCAAAGCATGGTCGAGAATCTATCATCAAGAAGTGATCCTAGACTACTTACGTTCAAGCATAACTCCAACACCGTGTTCACTTCCCGGACTCCAGTGGAAAGAGACCATCACGGCTACACACGCGGTTGATGCATATTAATTAAGTTAAGTTTCAGGTTCTCTACAACTGGACGTTAACAAAATCCCATCTGCCCATAACCGCGGGCACGGCTTTCGAAAGTTCAAAACCCTGCAGGGGTGTCCCAACTTAGCCGATCACAAGCTCTCACGGTCAACGAAGGAAATTCCTTCCCCCAGGAAGACCCGATCAGGCTCGGAATCCCGGTTACAAGACATCTCGACAATGGTAAAACAAGACCAGCAAAGCCACCCGAATGTGCCGACAAATCCCTATAGGAGCTGCACATATCTCGTTCTCAGGGCACACCGGATTGTCCAAGGTTCCGGTAGGCTAGCCCAGAGTTGCCCCTGGTGGCCACCGGTAGCTGATAGGTTGGACCAACACTCAGAGGAGCACTGGCCCGGGGGTTTAAATAAAAATGACCCTTGAGTCTGCAGAACCCAAGGGAAAGAAAAGGCTAGGTGGCAAATGGTAAAACCAATGTTGGGCCTTGCTGGAGGAGTTTTATTCAAGGCGAACTGTCAAGGGGTTCCCATTATAACCCAATCGTGTAAGGAACGCAAAAATCAAGGAACATAACACCGGTATGACGGAAACAAGGGCCGCAAGAGTGGAACAAAACACTAGGCATAAGGCCGAGCCTTCCACCCTTTACCAAGTATATAGATGCATTAATTAAATAAGAGATATTGTGATATCCCAATCAAAATATCCATGTTCCAACAAGGAACAAACTCCATCTTCTCCTGCAACTAACAACGCTATAAGAGGGGCTGAGCAAAGCGGTAACATAGCCAAACAACGGTTTCCTAGGAAAGATGGGTTAGAGGCTCATGGCAATATCGGAGGCATGATAAAGCAAGTGGTAGGTATCACAGCATAGGCATAGCAAAATAGCGAGCATCTAGCAAGAAAAGATAGAAGTGATTTCGAGGGTATGGTCATCTTGCCTGCAAAGTTCTCCGAGAAGACGAAAGCTTGATCCTCGAAAACGTACTCAACGGGTACCTCGATCACCAACTCATCTCCCAGCTCTACCCAAATCAAGAACACAAGCAAAGGGAGACACAATCAACCACGCGCAATGCACAAGCAACATGATGCAAAGTATGGCATGATATGCGGGATGTGATATGCCATGCATATGCATGTTTCGAAAAGGAAAGATTGAACCTGGCCTCAACTTGGAAAACCAAGAGTGCCACTAGAAAGATGAGTTGATTTCGGTCGAAATCGATATAAAGATCACCGGAATCGGATGCACGGTTTGCAAATGACAACCAAAACAAAGATGGTACCGATCTGCGATTAACAGCACGAGGCCATCTAAATGCATCAAGAACAACAAGCTAATGCACTCTAACATGACAACAAAACACATGGCAGGGATCCACTCAAGACGCTTGACAAAATATGAACACTGAGCTACGGCCAATTCACTTAATAGCAGGTTCAAACAAGCATGGCAAAAGTGCAAAAGATATCAGGTTACGGACTTAGTGAAAATAACAACATGGCAGGAATGTAACATCAGGAAGCAATGTTTAGAGCAAGATAACAACATGCTACAGGAACATATCATGGCAAGGCAAGGCATGGCACGAAGCTACTCAAAGCATACAACAAAAGTCCCTTACTGACCATAAGCCAAAAGGGATCAGAAAATACAATGGCAACCATGTGAACATAGCAATTATCGTTAACAGATTCAGACTTAGTAGAAAACTGGAACATGGCAAAACAGATATTAAGTAGGCATGTTTACGAGCTCGATGCACTCACCACGAGGCATTGCATGACAAACTAAGCATACACCCAGCAAGTAGACACGGCATAGAAGCTAAACATGGCAAGAACAACCTCATAGCATGCATGGATCAACTACAACAACCTCGGCAAAATTGCTTAACACGTAAACAATCTGCCAGGAACATTTTATAGAAAAAGTAGAGCAAGATCTAGTCATGCTAGGGTGCTCCATAATTGCAAACAAAGACCATGGATGGAAAGAGCACAACAATATCTACAAAACATCCTTACTGATCATGCTCACAAGAGGCATGGATCACTCTGTAGCAACAAGAATACATGGCATAAAAATATTAACAGGGCAAAGACTTGGAAGATTTCTAAGTCCCTGAAATCAGCAACATTATGAGAGCTACTTTGCGTTCTTGTGCTAATCACCACAGAGATCACAAAAATACATGGCATACACCCCTGTAAAGATGGCATGGCATACTTCAAAACACATGTAGGGCTCAAGTTCATAGGAGGCACACATTAATCATGCCAAAAAATGACAAAAATCCAATTACTGTTAAAAATCTGAAACTAATATAAACTAGCACTCTTGCAACAGCATTTAGGGCATCAAGATGAGCTCAAATGAACATGGTGCAATGTAATGAAATTAATTACTCATCGAGACGAACAATTTGATATGCTACACGCCCAAAATGGAGCCACGGATGCAGAGTTATGATGCAATGAATATGCCCAAAAATACTGAAAACTGGGGGACTTAATGAAATTTAGACCTCTCGGGGATAATGGATGGAGTGGTACGGGATGGCTCGGTGCAGATCTGAGACAGGCCGTTTGGATTGCCGCGCGGGTGGATCTCGTCCACCCCGCGGTGGATCCGGCCGGGCTCGCTCCGGCGAGGAGCTCCAGTGAAGTGCGAGGAGGAGGCGATGGCGTACGGTGACCGGACGGAGGACGGCGGCACGCTCACCGGCATTGCCTCTCCGGTCCTCTTGGTGAGGCCGGCGGAGCAAGGCGGCAATGGTCGGCGCCGGCGACGAGGTTCGGTGGCGGCGGGGCGACGGCGACCGAACGACGAGGCGGCAGACGCCGACAGGCGGCGGAGAAAGGATCTAGGCGGCGGCGCGTTCCTCGGGTGGCGGCATGCGGATCCTGGCCCGGGCGGGCCTGCCTTGAGTCCCACGGGCCGCGGTGGGGAGGAGAGAGAGGCGCGGTGAGGTTGCACGGCGTGGTTGGGCGAGGTGGCGGCGAGGCTGACGTGGCACGATGCGATTCGCCGGAGTGAGGTGGCTGCAGGGCGGCGGACATGTCCGGCGCGGTGGGGAGTTTTGTCCGGCCGCGCGAGGAGCGGGGCTAGGGTTTCGTCTGCGCGAGAATTTCGGAGGAGAGCACATATTTATAGGTAGAGGGAGCTAGGAGACTCCAAATGAGGTGCGGTTTTCGTCCACGCGATCGTGATCGAATGACCGAGATGATAGGAGGGGGTTTTGGTGGGTTTTGGGCAACTTTGGAAGGGTGTTGGGCTGCAACACACACGAGGCCTTTACGGTTCCTCGGTTAACCATTGGAGTATCAAACGAAGTCCGAATGGCATGAAAATTGACACGCGGTCTACCGGTTGTAAACCAAGGCCGCTTGGCAAGTCTCGGTCCAATCCGAGAACGTTTAGTGCCCACACATGAAAAGAGGTAGAAAGGGACACCGGAGGACATAGGAGCATCGGAATGCAAAACGGACAACGGGGAAAATGCTCGGATGCATGAGACGAACACGTATGCAAATGCGATGCACATGATGACATGATATGAAATGCATGACACGCAATCAAAAGACAAGGCAACAAAAGCGAATAACTGGAAGACACCTGGCACATCGGTCTCGGGGTGTTACATGCACCCAGGGCTTTTACCCGTGCGAAAGTGCACTAGGCGAAGATGGACGCCGAGAAGCTGGTGAAGGAGGGGCCACCGCATGGCAAGGAGCATCGCCACCCCGAAATGTATTATGACAGTGTCCTGAAGGGTGCCCGCCTTGTGGCGGAGGAGTGTGCCAAAGAATTAATTTTTGAATGAACTTGCTCATGTGATCTCGTAATGTGAAAACTAGTTCATTTGCGCTATGCAACGCTTTTTGAATTTAAAATATTACCTTTTATGCGGCGTTTTATCAAATCTGAGAGTTGGCCAGTCGTCGGCTTCTGCAATGTTCGGGATAATCTGAGCACTCTTTTTCCCATTTTTGGGTCCTTCGGGGGAGGTGCTCAGCACAACGAACCAGGCAATCAGACTATAATGCTTTATCACTCTCACTTAGCCATAGAAGTCTACAATTTTAAATTTTGGCGAAGCCCCTAGTATTTGGAAGGCCGAATTTGGGGCGCTATATACGCCTAAGTCGGACAAGGCCGACTCCTCGCCCGAAGCGGAAAAATTCTTTAAAGACTTGAGACCTCTCGAACAGCGACCAACTCTCGCCTTATCATGACAGTCAGTTTTGGCTTTCTCTACTGAGGTGCTCGTCCGGAAGAACCGGGACTAGGGATGGCAATTTTATCCATGGATCTGGATACCCATGGATACCCGACCCGGTTGGGCAAGGGTATGGAGCACATTTCTCCCCATGGGTCCGTGGATATGGATACCCACGAACAACCGGGTTGGGCATGGTTATAGTTTGTGCTCCATGGATATCCAATGGATACCCGTATGACATGTGGCTTCATATGCCAGTGACAGTAGAAAGAGCGAATCAATGGGAAATGGCAAGAAATATGCAACTTGTGCCATGAGCTATATGCTACAGAATCAACCTCTGGTATGTCACACTTAAGGACATCTTATTACTTGTTACCTACTTATGCATGTAGCTTATGTTGTCATTTGTGAGTAAATGATGATGAGTTGATTTGATATTTGGGAAGGCTTCATGCTGACTTTTCTATGCCCATGGAGCTCCATGGGTATGTGGGTATCCAACGGGTTTAGGGTTTAGGCATGGGCACAAGTTGTGCCCATGGATCATTTGGTGGATGGGCAGAGGGTAGGAATATGGGTCATGGGTTGGATTTGGACCAGCTCCACCCGCCCCAAACCTGACCCATTGCCATCCCTAACCGGGACACAATCGCAGTAGTTCTCCCAGTGCTACCTTAGCCGATATTGCGGAACGTAAGGTACCAAAACATGGGAGCCGGGCAAACCCAACTATTGACCCAAGACATGATTCGGAGCTGGTGCATATAATGCTATAAGTTCGGGGTGCCGCACTGTCGAAAGTGTTCGGACTTCTCACGCCGTATTATGGGGTATACGAAAGCCCCTGGCGTGTTGGTCGTACCAGAATGTACCAGTGCTGATTGTCGTAAATAAACATATAAGAAAAAGAATAGATAATGCTATAATAGACTAATGATATGCATTGTTATTTAAAGAATACGTCAAAGCGTATTGATAAAAGTAGTGCAATAAGCAAAAATAGGACTATTTGACATGTCCTATCCAAGGGCAAGCTGCGGACTAGTATTTAAAGCAAGTATTTCGCTCGTTATTAGAGACCACCTGGGGATTCCATTGTACGACGTAGCTTCCTGCCTCCTTGGTTGTTGTATTATGTGTCCGACAATCGTACTGCCGGATAAGGCTTCCAGAGAGTAAGGTCCTGAAAGAGAAAAAATGATGAAGGTAGGCAGCCCCTAGGGCGGTTGAGCCGCATTGTGGGGCATGTCCTGATTGTGCCCCCGCCTATGCCCAAGGTATTTTCAGTGCGTAATTATGTACGCGCGGCATGGATTTCATCGCTTGACTGGGACTAGGACAGGGGCCGAATTGCTAGGCGAGCTATGAACATGCCAGGCGATCCTGCTGCAGGTTACTCCAGACTCGCTTGACGGTGTCCGGGGGCTGTATCACCGAATTGGCAGTTTACCCTAAAAGGCTGTTTTGTGCTTCTGCTGCGAGGTCCGCGGTGTGCTCCTCGGTGCGGAGCGAGCGCTCTGTGTTGCCATTGACTGTTATGACCCCCCTAGGTCCTGGCATCTTGAGCTTGAGGTATGCGTAATGCGGTACCGCATTGAATTTTGCAAATGCGGTTCGCCCGAGCAGTGCGTGATAGCCACTGCGGAACGGGACGATATCAAAGATTAACTCCTCGCTTCGGAAGTTGTCCGGAGATCTGAAGACCACTTCCAGTGTGATTGAGCCCGTGCAATGGGCCTCTACACCTGGGATGACACCCTTAAAGGTGGTTTCGTGGGTTTGATCCTCGAGGGATCTATACCCATTTTGCGCACTGTATCCTGATAGAGCAGGTTTAGGCTGCCGCCGCCGTCCATGAGGACTCAAGTGAGGTGAAATCCATCAATGATGGGGTCTAGGACCAATGCGACGGATCCGCCATGACGGATACTAGTGGGGTGGTCCCTGCGATCGAAGGTGATCGGACAAGAGGACCACGGATTGAACTTTGGGGCAACAGGCTCCATCGCATAGACATCCCTTAGTGCACGCTTCCATTCCATCTTGGGAATGTGGGTTGCGTATATCATATTCACAATCTTCACTTTTGGGGGGAATCTCTTCTATCCTCCCGTGTTCGGTGGCCTGGGCTCCTCCTCGTCATCGCTATGCAGCCCTTGTCCTTGTTTTTGGCGTTCAACTTGCCGGCCTTCTTGAACACCCAGCATCCTCTGTTGGTGTGATTGGCTGGCTTATCGAGGGTGCCGTGAATTTGACACAAGCGATCGAGAATGCGGTCCAAATTGGACGGGCCCAGAGTACTTCTTTTGAATGCCTTTTTCCGCTGACCGGATCTAGGGCCTCTGAATCCGGCATTGACTGCCATATCTTCAGTGCTATCACCGTTGTTGCGGCGCTTGTGTCTGTTACGACGTGGTCTGCCGTTAGCATCTTTAGTAACTGAAGTGCCCGGATTCCTTGATGTGTTGTTGCTGCGAGCCAGCCAGCTATCCTCGACCGCGCAAAAGCGGGTCATGAGTGTTGTGAGGGCTGCCATAGATTTCGTCTTCTCCTGGCCGAGGTGCCGCTAAGGCCTCAGCATCCGGACAGTCGACAATTTGGTTTTTCTTGGTTAAGAACCACGTCCAGAATTGCCTGGCTGATTCCCCTAACTGCTGAGTTATATGGCTCAAGTCGTCAGCATCCGGTGGTCGCACATAAGTGCCCTGGAAGTTGTCAAGGAATGCATCTTCCAAATCCTCCCAACTGCCGACGGAGTCTGCAGGCAAGCTATTCAGCCAATGCCGAGCTGGTCCTTTGAGTTTTAGTGGGAGGTACTTGATGGCATGTAGATCATCACCGCGAGCCATGTGGATATGGAGGAGGAAATCCTCAATCCATACTGCAGGATCTGTTGTACCATCGTACGATTCGATATTTACGGGTTTAAAACCCTCTGGGAATTCATGATCCATAACTTTGTCAGTGAAGCATAGGGGGTGTGCGGTGCCTCTGTGCCGGCCTATATCACGACGTAGTTCATATGAGTCTTGTCTGCTGTATTTGGCCCAACCGGATTACTTTTAGTGTATCGGGCGTGATGGTCATCGTCCTGCGTTGGTGCGTGCCCCCATGACACGTATATCGATGTTGCATGTTTTGCCCTGCTTTCCAATTCATCTCGCAGGTCCTGCGTGTTGCCTCGGGCCTTGGTATTTTTGTTTGAGTGGCGGCGGGGTGCAGGCTGAACTTCAGGCTGAAATGCCTCTCTATCTCGGCCAGGCGGTGGCCGGTCAGCCGCATCGTACGCTGGTGAAGTAGGTTTCACTGCTTCCTCCTCGAGTAGCGACCTGTGTTTTGGGTAACTCTTGGAGGGGCGTCCGAGTTCGTATTCCTCGGCCGCAAGGACTTCGGTCCATCTGTCTACTAGCAAATCTTGATCAGCTCGAAGCTATTGTTGCTTTTTCTTCAGGCTATTTTCCATGTCTATAAGCCGGCGCTTGAAGCACTCCTGCTCGATGGGATCCTCGGGCACGATAAATTCTTCGTCGCCGAGGCTCACCTCGTCTTCGGAGAGAGGCATGTAATTGTCATCCTCCATTTCTCCATCTGCCGCCTGTTTTGGAGGGCTAGCTTGTTCATCCTCCTGCTCTAAATCTGGCTGGAGGGGATTGTCATCGTCTTCGGCACTATCCGGAGTGTTGTTGTCTCTTGTGCCGGTATCGTTGATTTTGCTATGGCGGGACTTAGAGCGGCGCCACTGACGTTGGTGCTCGGGTTGCTTCTTGGAGGGGTCATCCTCCGTTGTCTTGTCGCCATTGCCTTCTTTGGGGGTATCCACCATGTATATATCGTATGATTAGGTGGCGGTCCAGCGCCCTGTGGGCGATGGTTCCTGTTCTTCTCCTACATCGTCGTCCATACCATCGATGTCTTCGGAGTCAAAGTCGAGCATGTCGGTTAAATCATTGACAGTGGCTACTAAGTGGGTGGTGGGTGGGCAGCGAATTTCCTCGTCGTCCGCATCCCATTCTAGCCGGATGTAGTTCAACCAAGGTTCCCCTGACAAGGAGAGAGACCTTAACGAATTTAGCACATCGTTGAAGGGCGAGTGCTGAAAGATATCCGCGGAGGTAAACTCCATGATCGGCGCCCAATCGGATTCGATAGGCACGGGCGCAGGCAGCTCGGAGTCCGTGGCCGGAGATGAATCCAGTGGTTCGGCATCACGGCTCTCATGAGGGGTGAAGTCAGTATCTGGCTCTATCACTGCTGAGAGTACTACCTCCATGGCAGGGTCTATCCACCTGTCCTTGGATGGCGCAATTTGCTCCGGATTGAAGGCCGGAGTAGTTGCAGGTGCGATCTCCCAAACACTGTCCGACAGCAGAGCTAAATCATGCGCGTCGTGATCGTGCGACGCACCTGGCATGGGCTCAAATCCGTCGAAGATTAAGTCTCCGCAAATTTTGGTAGTGTAATTCAGGTTCCCAAACTGACTTGGTGGCCAGGGGCGTAGCTCTCGATCTGCTCCAGATGGCCAAGCGAGTTAGCCCACAGAGCGAAGCCTCTGAATATGAAGATCTGTCCAGGGAGGAAAACCTCACCCTGGACCGCATCGTTACCGATGATCGAAGGAGCCATCAGGCGTTATGGTGACGACATAGTGGAACTCTCAATGAAAGCACCAATGTCAGTGTCAAAACCGGCGGATCTCGGGTAGGGGGTCCCGAACTATGCGTCTAAGGCGGATGGTAACAGGAGGCGGGGGACACAATGTTTACCTAGGTTCAGGCCCTCTTGATGGAGGTAATACCCTACTTCCTGCTTGATTGATCTTGATGATATGAGTATTACAAGAGTTGATCTACCACAAGATCGTAGAGGCAAAACCCTAGAAGCTAGCCTATGGTATGATTTTTGTTGTCCTATGGACTAAACCCTCCGGTTTATATAGACACCGGAGGGGCTAGGGTTACACAGAGTCGGTTACAAGGGAGGAGATCTACATATCCGTATCGCTAAGCTTGCCTTCCACGCCAAGGAGAGTCCCATCCGGACACGGGACGAAGTCTTCAATCTTGTATCTTCATAGTCCAACAGTCCGGCCAAAGCATATAGTCCGGCTGTCCGGAGACCCCCTAATCCAGGACTCCCTCAGTACCTGATTCTTGGCGGCGTATGGGTATCGTTGGCATACTTGATAGATAAGGATCGTCAATGGTGCTCATGTTGCGGTTGAGTTTGGGCCGGCTGTCGCCGTCGCTGAAGCGGCTCCGGTGCTACGGTTGCGGCGCCTATCAACATACAAGAAAGCTCATCTGTGGTAAGTGAACAGTTGCACTATAAAGAGAAAAACCGAAGGAGTACAGATTGAAATAACCTGATGAGGCTGCAGCGTCGGTAAAGCAGGGCCGATGGAGTTGAATATGGCGTCCGTGGAGCGGGTCCGGTGCAGTGGACGAAGGCTTTGGTAGGCGCGTTGTACAATGCTTTCGGTGAGGCGGATCTATTGCGGCGGACGAGGGCTTGTATGAAGGGCCAGCGAAGGGACGGACGAGGGAGTCAGTGTGGGCCTACACTGTGGTGGACGAGGGCGCCGGTTAAGCAGATTCGGTGCGGTGGACAATGATGGCGGTCAAGGAGATCTGGAGCGATGTACAAGCCACTCGCTGAAGCGGCTCCGGTGAAGTGGTGAGTTGGCAGTTGGGGGTTCCAAGGTGCGGAAGGTAGATCTGTCGGGGTGTGAGGTCAACCGTTGCGGCGGAGGACTAGATTCGGCGGCTTGCCGTGATTGGGGGCAGGTCAGGGAGGGGAAGGGGAGGGGCTCTAGGGAAGAATGTTGGGGGCAAAGAGGGGAAAACAATGGAGTTACCAAAGCAGCCCTTTTCCATTCATGTGGCAGGGGTAAAATAGGAATATCGCAGGGCTAAACTTTCGGGCACGAGATATTTCGATGTGAGCAGGAAGTTTGAAAGCTTTTGGCGCCTGAAATTATATTCTGCTCTTGTACGGCCGACTAAGATATCATGGCCGAGAATTTGTTTGTTTTGCACGCAAAAAAAGTGCAAGTTTTGAAAATCAATGTCTCCGACTCGAAACTTAGATTGTCCATTCAATTCAAATATGGATCATTGAGCTACTACAAGCAAATACCATCATATGGTCCAATTCAAATGAAATTCCAAATGTGTTTATCCTAAATATGATGACAAAAGCAAAAATGTGTATGTGTATGAATAAAGTGGATGATTATAAAGTTTGAACATGCCCGTATGTGTATATCTCTAGGTTTGATATATGAATTTGAAATCACGAAATCCCGGCTTAAAAATGTACCTCCGTTTAAATGAATTACAAAAGCTAATGATGCAGTCGAATTCCAAAATTTCAATCTTAGGTTTGTAATTCTGGTACACCAAAGTATATCACGCATGTTCAAAAGTATTGTTATCTCATGGTCCAAGCTGTGAAACAAATTGATCAACCTTGAGTGCACACAATATTGACCATGTATATCTCAATTATGCTAAAGTCCCTCAAATATAGACACCTCACTCTTTATCTGAAGCAACTCCCCCCCCTCGTCGCCTCCCTCAAACATCGCTAGTATTTCCAACCATGCAAAAAAATTTCCCTAGTATTCCATAGTTTCGAGTTTTCCATCAAGATATTAGTCACTCATGGTTGATCTTTACTTTCAATCATGTACACATATGCACTATGTAACTAGCCTTGCTTATTGGGTACCAAAGCTTAACTTTCACTCCTACTTACAATATGTAGAGTATTTAACAAAAAACTACCACTTTCAACCAGCCCTAGGAAGAATCTATTGTACAAAAAATAGCAAAAACATACCCTAAATTTCTTAATCCACACCAAAAACTACTACCTAGCGATTAGGTTAGTTTAAACCCATTTATGACAGGGTTGGCCCACATGTCCGTGCTGACGAGGCAGCTTAAACCAACACATTTTGTTTGACCGTTGACACGAGGGACCCACATCTAACCTTCTATCCTATTATTCCCCCTCAAATCATTATTTTTCCTGAACATTACTTTAAACAGTGCTGATGCATGTTCGTCGGTGGCGCCGGTGATGACCGAGTTAGCCGCCGCTCTGTAGAACATTACTTTTCCGAGTTTTTGTGTACCAAATTGCACATCTAGAATACCATGTATATATTATTTCATTCATCTTCGAGAGGTAACTATAAAGTTGGGTGAGGAGTCTACAAAGAAAGACCATCATATCACCCGCAACAATTTCAAGCATCCTTTAGTGTCGAGGAATATCATAGGAACTCTATATGATATGATTTTTATAGGATTTTTTACTTTAGAGCCAATTGGTTCATAGGAATAGATTCATATACTCCACATTTCAAAGGAAATAAACATGATATCATTTCTATAGCTTTAGAGCCACTTGGTTCATATGAATGGATTCCTATACTCCCTTAATTTCAAAGGAAAATAAACATTAGCGTATATTCGATAGAAAAGTTCCTATGATATGAACCAAATTACATATCTTTTCTAATCCCTCCTCATAGGAATTGAGAAACATGTCATCTCTATATTCAATAGAAAAGTTCCTATGATGTGAACCAAATGACATCTCTTTTCCAATCCCTACTCATAGGAATTAAGATGCTCCATGTCATCTCTTTCCCTACAACTTCCATGTATACATCTTCTATTCCTAAATAGATAGTACAACCCACTAGTAGCTTTTTTTTTCCAAAACATGCAACTATGGCACAAGAACTATATAGTGTGCCAATAACTTTGAAAGATGGTCGCTGGATGAAGCTAACCCAACAGTGCAGATATAGGCAAATCCAAGCACTACTGGCTGTTGGATATCATCAACATTCCACCAGATCTGCCACATGTACAATTTAGAAGACTCCATGGTTGAACTTAAGCATAATACACAAACCTCAAAACACAAGCACTTCTCCTTTGTTCTAGAATCTTCTGTATCATAATTGATTATTTTTTCTAAATGAATTGCCATTATTTGTTTTTTACTTTATGATTTACTCCCTCCTTTCCAAAATAGATGACCCAACTTTGCACTAACTTTGTACGTTCCCGTAAAACCAAGCGGCCCACACATATTTAAGGCGTCGGCTCGAACCGTTTACTATGACGTGGCCCCGCACGCCGTAGTACTCCTACAAACCCTACCGCCGCACTCATCATCAGTTTTCTTCAAGAGGACGAGGGAGAAGCCGATTTGTAGTGGAGGCGCTTTCAAAAAAAAAGGATCTGTAGTGGAGACCCCTACCCCAGGGTGCCCTAGGTAGCCGCTGCACGCATCATTGTTTTCTCTTTTCTTTATGCTCTTGCACCCTAGAGTGAAATGATGGTTGCTTCGTCCATCCAGCTTAATGCAGGAAAGGTGGGGCTTTGTGATTTGACCCCTCGTCGCTCATTTTCTACTACTGCGGCGCTACGACCGGGGTGCCTCCAATTCCAACCGCTGCTCCAAACTGTAATTTGGTGCATCGCACGTGGAACAAGACGGTGAATGAGCCACATGTCGGCCAAAGGGGTCCTGCTAAGTGTGTCGCCATTTCGTGTGTGGGCTGACCCTGCTTGAGTTGCTACGCCAACAAGACAGGAGCAACCTACCACTTGGTTTTGCTCCTTGGTGAATCCCGACAATATTGATCTAAAAAGATACGTGCTGAACTACCCTCTTCGTCTCAGTTTTTTTATTTTTAGGCGTCTTGGTTTATAGGGCCTGCACGTAGTTCTAGGTCATCCATTTGACTAACTAAATATGAGTTACTATGTCACAAAAAGTATATCATTGGATTCTTAAGCGGATGCAGTTGTATTTAAAAGTCGAGGGCGGGGCTTTTCCTGCGCAGTAGGCGCCGGGGCAGTTCTGCCTAGTCGGTTCGACAGAGACGCGAGAAGATGAGGGAGTAGGCTGCTACAAACGTAGGGCTGTGTGATTTGACAGCGAGTTACTGCTGGACAGGTGGGGCCCCGTGATTTGACTTGCCATTATCATTTTAACTGCGGCGCTACGACCGGCGTGAGTCTCCCAGATTCCTGACCACCTCCATACAGGTGCCTCTCCCAATGCTCCACCATGTAGTAGAGGCTGGCTCTTGCATGAGAGCCCACTTCGCCACTTTTTCCTTGCCTCTCTTTCCTCCACATATGCAAAAAGCCATGTAAAGCGCACTATTGTACTTACTTTTACTTGCTCCTACAGGTGCTTATGCTTGCCACATAGGCATAAAGTCTGATGTGGCAAGTTAATCAAGAAGAGAGAGACTAGTTTGGTGACCCAAGGAAGAAACGGTGCTAAGCGCGTGTACCTAGGTGAAAAGACAATTTTTAGTCTGTAGCTAATTAAATGAAGCAAACTTAGCAACACCATTTCATTGGAAGAGGTCACTCCTTGGCAAATGCAATAAATACACGTGCTCAGCACCGTTTCTTCCTTGAGTACGAAGAAAGAGATAGAGAGGAGTAAAAAATACACTTATAGCCAACCTTGTTGTAGTATGAGTGACTAAGTGATGACTATGTATGACATGCCAACATCAGATAGCCTAACGCACCATGTTAAATCTCCAAGGGCGCGACCGCGCGAGCGATGCGATGGTCGTGGTAGGTGCGACCATGATACGGGCTGCTGGCAGCCCTTGGATCTGAGATCAAACGGTCGCATGCTAAGTTGCTGAAAATTTGCAGAATAACCCTCCAGGATAGGATATTCACCCATAGGTCTAGAATCACGCCATGCAACCGTTCGATCTCAGATCCAAGGGCTCTCGGAAGCCTGTATCATGGTAGAATGGAAAGCCACTACCCTGTCGTTCGCACGCTGGCAGTTCACTCCTACTCGTCCCCGCACGTCCTTCAATATTATGTTGGTTCGCTCCAAGTCGTCCCGTCCATTCACATTACGGCAGTTCCACTAATCCTAACCCTCCTCCCAAATCCATGGCGTCCCAAATCTCCATGATTGGCGGTGAGTACAAGGTTAGAATCATCACCGGTGATGAGTTCGACGTCATCTACACCCGTTCTTCCGCGACGGTGAAAGGATGCCTTTCTTTCTTCAGCCGCATGTTCGAAAACTCAGAGGATGAGTGGGTCGCTGGGCTAGATGTCGAGTACACCATAGTCCTGGGACGAGAGAAGGATCGAAAGGACGAAGAGAGGAAGAAGCCCGCTGTGATCCAGGTTTGCATACATAACGTTTGCTTGGTCTACCACATATGCCATGCCGGCGTTGAGTGCCAGGATTTTAAGAACTTCCTCTAGGAAAAAACAGTGAAATTCGTTACTGTAGACTTTGGTAACAACAAGGAAGTCCTGCATTGGATAGGCCTCGTTGTAGGCAACACCTTCGACCTCCAGAAGAATCGGCTGGTGTCCTCTCGTCAGCCTTCAATGCTGACCCTGGCAGGAGCCATGGTTCATCCTGCGTACGGTAAACTGGAGAAACCTCATTACCCGTTTCATCGTCATGCATGGCAGCGGAATGTACTAGATATAGACCACATCCACTACGCTGCAATGGATGGCTACCTTTGCTTCAATATCTACAACGGTTGGATGAAGAGCAACAGCCAAGTTTGTGGTTCAAGCAAAGAAGTATCGGCCAAGAGGAAGAGGGACAGGGACGAAGTCGAGGACATGGACGGGGACTCCGAGTAAGGTGGCGGTGTCGTTGCTCATGGTGGTTCTAATGCAGTGTCTACCAGAATAGTTGCAAAGTTTAATTTCAGGTGTGCTTAATTTAATTTGAGGGGTGTGTTGTGCTGAGCCCCCAGCAGAACTATGTTATGTTTCTTCTCGTTACTTTAACTCTTCAGTACGTACATACTACTATTTCTTGCATTTCATCTTTTAGTTGGTATAGTACTACCACTCGTTTCTTCACATTATATACGTACAATATATATGGCCAACATCATATAGCCAGCAGTTTAGTTGTCAAAGAATTTCAGGGTGCTTAGTTTTGTCAAAGAATTCCAGGATGCTTAGAGGGTGCTTGGATCCAAGGGACTTATTTTAGTCTGACTAAAAATAGTCTCTTTAAGAGGCTAAAGTTCCAAGCACCCCTGACTAAAGAGGGGATAAAACTAGTCTTGAGACTAAATTTTTTTAGTCAGGGGTACCCCTACAAAAAGTTGGATTAGTCCTCTCTCTACTCATTTAACTCCTCTCCTTTAACACAGGCGAGTTCTGGATTGGAGGGTTTGGAGGATAATAAATGCTAATTAACTTGACTTTAGCCTTTTTAGTATTTGGATCCAAGCATGGGTGAGGCTAGCATGTTTTAGTCCCACTACTTTTAGTCATGGGACTAAAACGTATCCAAGCACCCTCTTAGTTTTATTTGAGGGGTGGGTTGTGCTGGACACCATTATTGTGACTAGCCTTTTTAATAGTAGTATATGCATAATTTGGCGACGAGCACTCTCTATATGTACCACCTTTTTTTAATTTCAATTTTTGCTCCATGGTGCAATCCATCGATAGTACTACTGTACAAAAGTATACATTTTTTAAAAAGCTAGAGTACTATTCATCACATATATAGCCAGTTAAATTCTCAACCTAGAACGACGTGCATGCCATGTAGTAAACCGATATGGAAGAAGTATAGTAAAAATGAGGTGATTTTACCGAGCGATCGGCGGGGGAGCATGGCCTGTCATGCGGTCCCTCGTGTCATGATGTACCAAGGCGATGCGCGTGTCCCTCTTGAGGCAGAAGCAATATTAGTACGTGGTTTGAGATGGTGGCGAACCGAAGTGTGAAATAATGGTTGCTTCATTCGTCTGGGAAAGTGCGACATTGTGATTTGACGTCTCATTGCTCATTACTACTACTGGGCCGGTACGAGTGGGGTGCGTCCCCCCTGCTGTTCTACACTGTTATTTGGTGCTTGACACATCAACCCGGTTGCTATATGTCCCACATGTCGGCGATAGGAAGTACAGAATTCATGAAAGGGAGCGCCGATGGAGGAGTATACTACAGAATTCATGAAAGGGAGCGACTTAGTTTTGGAAAAAATATGTTTTTACGGAGTACGTACCCACTAGGGTTTATAGGGCTCATCTAAAAAACATTCGTTTTTCCGTTTGATATGTCTCAATTCTACTATACTAGTAGTAGTACCATTGCATGTTGGATTTCGAGGTGCGTTAGATCACCCGACGCAAGCAGTGTCAAGAGGAAACTAACCAATGCATGTACAAGTTCATGGAGATTTAGTGGTCATTCATGCATTCGTTCTAATTAATGCCTCGGTAAACATAACTTCTTGAGAAAAACGAGCGTACTAATTACTTGTGCAAAATACGAAATTAATTCGACCACTCATCGTCTACCTTGGTTGGAGAGATTTTGAAATTGAGCCATAAACTGGAAAGGAGGGAGTAGTAACTTCTGTCTCGATTACTATTTGTGGCCTTGTATAGATGCAAAATGTATTTTTTTATAGTGGCCTTGTATAAGTAAATGGAGGGAGTACTAACCAAAGTACATAGTAGGGACGAGGAGTAAACGGAGGGTGTAGTAAAATTTTATCCTCGTGCTACGAGCCACCACGCGCGTGGGCGAGGGAGCGGGCGTAAGGCGTAGTAAGCAAGCTTCACCTCATCCTGCGAGCCACCGCGCCCATGGGCGGGGGAGACGGCGTACTAAGCAAGCTTCTCCTCGTTCTGCGAGTTGACGGGACACATCAAAAGTACTCCAGTGTATAGAGCCTTGCCTCTAAGGTAGGCCCCACATGGTTTGCCTCTTTTTTTAATTTAACATAACGCGTCAAGTCGCAATTTGTTTGTTCACCCGTGGTAGACGATCCTCCCTCCACCAAGTGGACAACCAGTACACGTACCAAATTACCACGTGGGCTGCCTTTTTCATACAGAAATGAGCTCCATCGTGTACCCGCGTGGGTGTGGTTGGGAAAGAGACGGGAGTACGTGCGTCGTGCATGCACCTCTTCTCTTCGTGCACGTCCCCCACCTACGTGGGTGTGTGTGAGAGAGATACAAACCTAGACATAATGCGCTGTCCATCCCCATGCCTCCGCCCAGTCCGACCACCAGTCACCACCACGCCCCACTCCTCCTAACCTTATCTCTCATCTTTCTCCCTCCATTTTTATATACAAGGGGCCACTATCAAAATTACAATTTGCAGATATACAGGGCCACTAACACTAATCGATGCAATATTAATGGTGTTTGCCTCGTGGTACTAGCAAAGGAGGACATTAATTATCCCTTGCATGCATGCGGGAGTTTGTAAAAAAATGCATCTTGATGTTTCGTGCAATGCACGGGCATCTTGCTAGTCCATGAAAACAACACATGGAAAAATTCCACGGCGAACGAGGGAATTGAATCTATTGGGAGGGGCTGTTTGGATCTTGCCTGGGGTAGCCAAAATATTGGCGACCCTTTTGTCCACCGGTGCCTTTGCCACCGATGAACGAGGAATGGCTCGGGTGCTCATGCTATCATGCATCCTCCAGCGCGCACGTTGGAGACGAGCTCGCATGAGCTGTGATTTTTGTCCCACAACGCCGCCCGAGCCGCCCGCAGACTGACCGGCGACCCGCAAATTACGCCATCCAACCGTAGCCGCACACATTATGACAGCAACTCAACCAACCGGACGAAATTCACGCAAACACGTAGATAAACTGATATTTCATATAAACAACGATGGAAATCATATAAAATACCGGATTTTCATACAAACATGACAGATTTCATTACATTCAAATGAACTACGCGATGCTAGTTCTGGACAGCACAGGTAGATAATACCTGGCCTAAATGGTCGCCCGCCGATCGATTTGTGTTGCTCATGTCCGGCAGCACGATCACCGGACTGTCGGGAGCCCCGGAGGTATATGCTTCAGCGCAAAGGATGGCTCGCTTCCCCACTGCCCAACTGATATCATTGGCTGGTGCCGAAGATGATGGTGGCCAGCACCGGTTCGAGTTCATCACCGTCCACTACTTCGCCATGGCCGGCACTGGCTCGAGTTCATCCTAACATTCCCCTCTTCCGTGGATCCCATGCGGGGTCGACGAAGGTCCTCACAAAAAAAGGATCCGGCAAGACACTTGCTGTGTACGCCGGCGTCGCCTCCGCGGTGGCCTTCATGGGACCCAAGCGGCGGCGGCCTCCCGTGTTCTACTTCTCCTCGATGATGGCGGCGGACGTGGAGGCGCTGGCCACCGACTCGTCGCTCTCCGTGCACCCGGCTACTGTCGCTGCTTGCATGGTGCGGCCGCCGGCATGGGAGTCTCAGCCACAGAAACGGGAGAAGCGGTACGAGGCGGCGGCGTGGACGGAAGCAACGACGCGCGTGCGCCGCTCCTCGTCGAGCTGGCCTGGAGCAGCGAGTTGCTGAACCGCGCGCCGGCTTGGAGCGGCAACTGGCTCCGTCGTGCGAGGGGAGGGATGTGGATCAGCAAGCTGCATAGCTCGTATCCAGCGGGCTACCCAGCCGGCTTGGATGCGGAATAACTACTCTTCGTAAGCCATTGTAAGAGTGGACAAAATGGTAGAGGAGATGGGGGAGCGGCCCGGTCATGAACGGACGTGTGTCCAGAGTGGGTTTCTCGGCTTCCACACGGGCGGGTTTCATGGAGGCGTTTGAATGCGGCACGGAGGCGTGTTGAGCCGGGCGTGCCGCGAGTGGCGCCCTCGACTCTGACCTAGGACACCGCGCCGTTCTTTCACTGACACGTGGGCTCTTTGGGTGCATGGCATGCATGTTAGTGACCCAACGCAGGCAGCGCACATCAGAGGAACCTTTGGTGGGTCAGGGCGGTCAGAAGCGGGCATTTCATAAACCGATGATTGTTCATTGAGTGTGACGTCATCTTTTTTCATGTAGATAAGCCTACTATGTTGATAGCCCGTTCGATACGTTGTGATTCATAAAGACCGCTGCAAACATCAATGTTCTGCTTATCACAGATAATATAGATTAATACCCGTAACAATCCATGTCCTTAACAAAAGGTGCATGCACGTATAGGTTGAACGTGTGTCTTGCGTCGTGTGCTGTGTGCATGTAGGCGTGCGAGTGTTGCGTGCGTGCAAGGGTGCGTTTCAGTGTTGCATGCATGGGTGCGTATGTGCGTGTGTTCGTGAGTGCATGTGTACGTGTCAGTGTTGCACACCAGCATGCGTGCGTGTGTACGTGCCAGTGTTGCACGCCTACATGCGTGCGTGTCTTGTGTGCATGTCTTGCGTGCGTGCATGTGTACGTGCGGGGTGAGGCTACACGTAAGTCGGCTGACTTTTTCATCTCTGGTCATTTGATTTTCCAGCCGTTGGATACGAAATCAAGGGCCTCCAGTTTATCATCAAACTCCACCCCCCTGAGCCGCCAGCCACCACCGGCCGAACCGCCAGCCCCCGCCGCCCGCGGCCAGCCCGCCCTCCCCGAAACTACTCCCCACCGCCGGTCCGCCGCCGCACCGGCCATCCCTCTAGCCCCCCCCCCTGCCAAGCTTTTTCTCCGGGGATCCCCACCCCACCGCCCAATGAATGCCCCCAACCGCCGGTGACTGCCAACCAGAGGTCTCACGACTTCGAATACCCACCGACCACTAATTTATTACCATTTCTGTCCTTCATATACGCGCTGACGGGTGGGCCCTATGGTAATGTGCGCTGCTGAATGTGGACCATTTGACTGGTCAATTGATCGTGTTATCAACAAATTACGGAGCTGTATGGTGAGCCAGTGACCATATGATCACCCTAAAATGTACTCCTATTTTATTAACACAGTAAAGACTCAAACTACCATTTCTTTCTTTCATATACGGGCTGACAGGTGGGCCCCACGGTTACGCGCCCCGATGGTGCAACACTAGTTGCATCGCGTGGAACGTTTGACTGGTCAATTGATTGTGTCATCAACAAAATACGGAGTTGTACGGGTGAGCCAGTGACCGTATAATCATGATATGTATTTGTTTAACACGGTACAGACGCAAGGGCTCATATATATGCGCAAGCACTCACCGCTATAAGCGCACACACGCGAACCCTACCCCTATGAGCACCTTCGAGAGAGTGGGCCAGCATATATGATCTTGAGATTTTACGAAGTCACCATAGGTGCCTCGTAGTCGAGTGGAACGTCTCCTCCCACTGAACGTACGTCGCCGGAAAATACTGAAATTAACACAAGATAAATGCGAGCACCAGGACTTTAACCTTGGTGGGCTCGAGAAACCACTGTCCTCTAACCATCCAACCACATGTTGGTTAGCACGACAAAATGTATGTGGTGACCGTGATGAGCTTATTCTAAAGTCCAGTGACCATATCGTGCTTTCGCTTCAAATACTATGACCGTAAGTGTCGTCAACAAAATACGGAGCATGCATCAAATGCAAAGTCCGTCAGTGTCATCAACAAAATATGGAGACGTATCATGAGCTAGATACCGTTGTACTATTGTATATGCTTATTTTCTTAGTGGCCGATTGCGTGTGTGGTGTGGTGGACACATCATTTCTAGTTGCAGTGGGTCAACATGAAGACTCATGGGTCGGTTCCATCCCGCGCCACATATAGGTTGGACCGAGACGTGTTATACGAAGACCCATGTGGAGGACTCGGCATACAACACGAAGCTACCAGAGTCGCGGAGGACTCTATCCCCACTTGTGATAAGCCGACTATATATGATTTGTAACCCTAGGCCCTTAGTATGTCATACAAGCTTGGGGGCTAGTTCGTCGATAGTATACACACACGCACAATCCCTGGTATTCACGTGTACTTGGTGGCCGCCGCGTCCCTCACCCGCCGCTGGCCCGGGAGGCCCAGGAGGGGCCCCCGCGAGCCCATCCACGCGCCGCTGCCCTTCGCTGCCATCCCCGCCGCCTCTTCCAACTCCGGCGGCCAGAGCCGCCATCGCCGCCGCCGCCCGGCTCCCGACGCCGCCCTTCGTCGCCTTCGTCGCCGGGCCGCCGCAGCCGCCGTCGCCGCCCCAAGCCACCGCGGAGCTCACCGGCGTCGCCCGGCCCACAGCCGGCCCCGGCTCCGGCCACCGCGGCCCCCGGCGCCGCCTCCCCGGCCACCGGACGTCGCCCCCGCCGGCCGCCGTCCTCGTCTTCGCCGGAGTCGCCTCGGGAGGCGCGCCCTGACCCGGTTGCTATAGTGATCCGAAACCCTAGATCCATATCTGGGTAGTTTTTTTTTCACTGTCCTCAGAATTTTTACTCCATATGCCCATGTTCGCGGCTCCATAACTTTGCATCCGTAGCTCCGATTCATGCATATAGCATATCAGAATGTTCGTCTCGACGAGTACATCATTTCACTCCATTGCATCATTTTCATTTGAGCTCATCTTGATGCCCGAAATGCTGTTAGAAGGTGGCTTCATCAGTTAATTGTCAGATCTGCTAGTTCATCTTAGACTTTTGTCATTTTTGCCATGATTATTGTGTGCATGCTATGCCTGTGAGTCCTTCATATGTTTTGTTTAGGATTTTGTCTTCTTTCCAGAGGTGCAACCCATGCATTTTTAGGATGTGTGTGGTGACTTGTGCAAGCTTGCAAAGTGAGACACCCGGTAAATCTGTTTTCAGGGACTTAGTAGTTTTCACTAAGTCTGGGATTGTTTAGTTCATGATGCCTTATGTTCTTGTTGTTTCCTAGTGATCCGTGCCTCTTTTGAGGATGATCAGTAAAGGAGTTTTGTTAATCTTGTTATGCTCTATCCATCCATGTATTTTCTTTCAATTATGGAGCACCCTAGCTTGAGTCAATCGAGCTCTACTTTTGCTTCGTGGTGAATCTGGGCAGATCGTCAACTTGTTTGCGATTTTGCCGATGCTATTGTAGTTGACCCGTGCATGCTATGCCATTGTTCTTGCCATGTCTAGCTTGCATTTTGTGCCTTCTTAAAGGATGTATGCTTGCCTTTCCATGACTTGCACCGTAGTGAGTGCACCGAGCTCGTTTACATGCCTTCGTGACTTAAATTTCAGCATGTCCCAGTTTTCACTCAGTCTGAAAACTGATTGTGTTTTTGCTATGTTCGTGTGCTTGTTAGTATATTTTGTGAACCCTTTTGGCCCCAGGTCACTTTGGGTCTTTTGTTAAGCTTGTTAAGAAGCTCCATTCCATGTCTTTCTTTGTCATAATCAGGTCCTTTAACATGTTGTTTTGTTGCTCCGAAGAGGGCTTCATGATCTGAAATTTTAGACAAGTGTTAATTTCACTAAGTCTGAAATCTGTTTTGCATTTGCGTTTTGGCCATGCTTGTTTGAACCTCATAATGGATGAATTGGCCGTAGCTCAGTGCTAGACTTTTGTTAAGCATCTTGTGTGCATCCCTTCCATGTATTCTGTTGTCATGTTTGGTGGCTGTAGCATGTTCATTTCGTTGCATTTAGATGCCTACTTGCTGTAAATCACAGACCGGAGTCATTTTTGAAACGCTTGCCATTTCCAAACCGTAACTCCGATTCCAATGATCTTTATATCGTTTTGAAGCGATTTCATCCCCTCTTTCTAGTGGCACACTTGGTTTTCCAATTTGAGGCCAGGTTCATGCATTTCCTGTCATATCTTGCATTTTGCATTCCGCATCACATCCCGCATAGCATATCATCGTTTCATCATGTTGCTTGTTCTTGCACGTGGTTGATTGTATCCTTATTGCTTGTTTGTCTTGTTTGGGTAGAGCCGGGAGACGAGTTCGCTAACGAGGAGCCCGTTGAGTTTGCTTTTGAGGATCCAGTCAACTCTGACAGCTTTGCAGGCAAGATGATCATACCCTCGAAATCACTACTATCTTTGCTATGCTAGTTTGCTCGCTCTTTGCTATGCCAATGCTACGATGCCTACCATTTGCTTGTCAGCCTCCCAAATTTCCATGACAAACCTCTAACCCACCTTGTCCTAGCAAACCGTTGATTGGCTATGTTACCGCTTTGCTCAGCCCCTCTTATAGCGTTGCTAGTTGCAGGTGAAGATTGGAGGCCGTTCCTTGTTGGAACATCTTTTATTTACTTGTTGGGATATCATTATGCTGCCGTGTTATCTAAATGCATCTATATACTTGGTAAAGGGTGGAAGGCTCGGCCTCTCGCCTAGTGTTTTGTTCCACTCTTGCCGCCCTAGTTTCCGTATTATCGGTGTTATGTTCCCGGATTTTGCGTTCCTTACGCGGTTGGGTTATAATGGGAACCCCTTGATAGTTCGCCTTGATTAAAGCTTTTCCAGCAATGCCCAACATTGGTCTTACCATTTGCCACCTAGCCCTTTTCTTTCCCTTGGGTTCTGCAGATTCAAAGGTCATCTTATTTTAACCCCCCCCCCCAGGCCAGTGCTCCTCTGAGTGTTGGTCCAAACTAGAGCCCCTTGCAGCGCCACCTCGGGGAAACTCGAGGGCTGGTTTTAGTTGTACGGATTGCTTATCTGAGTGTGCCCTGAGAAAGAGATATGTGCAGCTCCTATCGGGATTTGTCGGCACATTCGGGCGGTGTTGCTGGTCTTGTTTTAACCTGTCGAAGTGTCTTGAGTTACCGAGATACCGAGTCTGATTGGAACTTCTTGGGAGGAGGTCTATTCCTTCGTTGACCGTGAGAGCTTGTCATGGGCTAAGTTGGGACTCCCCTGCAGGGATTGAACTTTCGAAAGTCGTGCCCGCGGTTATGGGCAGATGGGAATTTGTTAATGTCCGGTTGTAGATAACTTGAACCTTAATTAATTAAATGAATCAACTGAGTGTGTTACCGTGATGGCCTCTTCTCGGCGGAGTCCGGGAAGTGGACACGGTGTTGGAGTAATGTTTGCGCAGGTTGCTCTCTAGTTTCTCGCTCGTGCTTTGCCTCCTCTTCTCGCTCTCTTTTGCGAATAAGATAGCCACCATATATGCTAGTCGCTTGCTGCAGCTCCACATATATTTGCCTTACCCTTCCTATAAGCTTAAATAGTCTTGATCGCGAGGGTGCGAGATTGCTGAGTCCCTGTGGCTCACAGATACTATAACTCCAGATGCAGGTCCAGGTGATTCCTCTCCAGGTGACGAGTACGAGCTCAAGTGGGAGTTCGACAAAGACTCTCAGCATTACTACGTGTCTTTTCTTGATGATCAGTAGTGGTGCCTAGTTGGGGTTTGATTCGGGGCCTTGTCGCATGTTGGGTTCTTTTCTATTTTGGCGCCGTAGTCGGGCCATGAGTGTTTGAATGATGGATGTTATTTATGTATTTTGATGTGACGTGGCGAGTGTAAGCCAACTATGTATTCTCCCCTTTATTATTCATATTACATGGGATGTTGTGAAGATTGCCTAACTTGCGACATATGCCTTCAATGCGATTATGTCTCTAAGTCGTGCCTCGACACGTGGGAGCTATAGTCGCATCGAGGGTGTTACAAAACATCAAGGCTAAATGAAGATAGTCAATGTAGCTCTCTAGTTGATCACCGCAATTCCCCCACACCACCATCGCAGGTGCTTGCTCTTACTTGGCAGTGTGATATGTAGTGTTCATCTTACATGAAAGTAGTGTTCGTCAGTATCATGCATCAATGAGTTCTGAAGAGCAAATTTTATTCCTTTTTCTTGTGGTTTGACTTGACAAGGCAAAATCAAGAAAGAGGAAGGAAAAGAGTAAGGAAGGCGATGATGGTGGTCCTCTGTAGCAACGTAAACGGAGCATCTGTACCGATTCTCCTTGTACTGATAGTGCATTACAAGGTCGAAGTCTCCGCTCCCCTACTCCACCATCCAAGGTGCTTGCTCTAACTTGGCAGTGTGATATCTATTTGCATGTTGCATATGGTGTCTAGCTCGTATTGCTATTAATTAGTGTAAACTGCATCTGCTTAGCTTAGACATGATACATGTGAATATGACACACTTTCCTATTTTTGGTACATACTATATCTTATGATAAGGCACCTTTAAGTCGCCACTGTGATATTGGTTGTGTCTTGCATATGATTTCTAGCATGTACTGCTTCTAATTTGTTGAAACGCCATATAGTTTGAACTTGGCATAGTGATATTGGTTGCATCATTCATATGGTGTCTAGCTTGCAGTGCTTCTAATTTATTGAAATGCCTTCTTCTTAGTTACCACATCATAGGTGTGAATATGTCACACCATCCTGTTTTTCATACAAATTCCATCCTCGCATCATGTGTTTGCCTTTCACCCGAGTGGTGTTCGTCAGTATCATGCATGAATGAGTTCTGAAGAACGAATTTTATTCCTTTTTCTTATCGGTTTGACTTCACAATGCAAAATCATTACAACTGAAGGAAATTAGTCCGACAGTGGATGATGGTGGTCCTTTGGAGCAGCTCAAACAGGGGGTCTCTACAAATTCTACTCCGCCATCCTCCCAATAAGATTCGCAAGACAACACAAGGCTGGACAGTCAACGTAGCTGTGTAGATGATGAGCACATCTCCCCTACTCCACCATCACAGGTGCTTGCTCTAACTTGACACTATTATATGTGGTTGCATGTTGCATATGATGTCTAGCTTGTATTGCTTCTAACTTGAATTGCATCTGCTTACTCTACACATAATACCTATGAATATGACACGTGTTCCTGTTTCTAGAACATACGTGTACACGATGAGCACATCTCCCCTACTCCACCATCACAGGTGCTTGCTCTTACTTGGAACTGTTATACGTGGTTGCGTTTTCCGTATGATGTCTAGTTTGTATTGCTTCTGATTATGTTGAATTGCATCTGCGTAGCTTACAACTTATACCTGCAACGATCACTTACCCATAAGACACATTTAACTTGGGACTGTGATGTAGGTTGCATCTTGCATTGTCCTCTAGCTTGTACTGCTTCTAATTTCTTGAAATGGCACTTACGACGAAACACTTTTTACCTGATAGGGTGATATTGGTTGCATGTTCATATGGTGCCTAGCTTTCATTTCTTCTAATTTTGTTGAAATGCCTTCCGCTTACTGTTTTTTCATACGTATTCCATCCTCCTATCGTACGTGTGAGTATGAAACACTATCTTTTTTGTATATATTCCATCCTCCTATCCCGCGCTTGCCTTACATCAAAGTAGTGTTCGTCTGTATCATGCATCAACCAGTTATGCAGAGCTAATTTTATTCATCTTCTTGTGGTTTGGACTTCATAATACAATATTAGAAAATAGGAAGGAAAAGAGTAAGTTAGGGGATGTTGGTGGTCCTCCGCACCGACGCAAACAGAGACTCTCTAGATTTGCCACTGCTACTGCTAATGAAGTTGAAGTCCCAAGTCTACATGATGAGTTCATCTCCCGTACTCCACCATCACAGGTGCTTGCTCTAAGTTGACAATGTGATAATTGGTTTTGTGTTGCATATGTTGTCTAGCCTGTATTTCTTCTATTTTGATTAAATTGCACCTGCTGAGTTTATACGTTATACATGTGCATATGACATGGCTTTCTGTGTCTAGAATACACTTCATCTATCTATCATACCATGTTCTTACATCAAAGTACTGCTGTTGTGTATCCCGCATCAGTCACTCATGATTGGACGCTTTTAACATGGCAGTTTGATAGTGGTTGCATCTTGCATTAATTTCTACGTTGTACTGCTTCTAATTTTTCGAATTGCCACTTATGACAAGACACTTTTAACTTGGCAGAGTAATATTGGTTGCATCTTTCATATGGTGTCTAGCTTGCATTACTTCTATTTTCTTGAAAATCCTTCTGCTTAGTTTGCACATTGTAGCTGTGAATATGTCATGCCGTCCTGTTTTTCTTACATATTCCATCCTCATACGGTTGTCTTACATCGAAGTATTGCTTGTCTGTATCATGCATCAATGAGTTCTGAAGAGTGATTTTATTCTTTTGTGTTGTGGGTACAGCTTGACATGGCAAAGTCAAAAAAGAGCAAGGAAAATAATATAGTAGGGAGTGCTGTTACTCGTCTGGTGAAACGGAAAAGGTTCTGCCATCGAGATTCTGCTAGTACTTATAGTGCAGTAGAAGGTCCAAGTCCACCGGCTAAATCTACAAACACAGTATCACCTGCTCCACCAGCTGCAGCATCCGCTTCAACTATACCAGCATCTCAACCAGTTACTCGTTCGTTTGCTCCGGAACTGGCCAATTCACAAGCTGCCTTCACACCTAACACTACTTCCGAAGCACTGCTGACACAACAGGACTTGGCAAGATCAGATGAACCTCATGAGCATCAACACCAAGACGGTACCTGATCGAGTCAAGTTGCAGTTGCATGCTCCTTTATATGTACTCTCACAGTTTGATGTACACTAACACTTTCCATATTCATTGTTGAACTAGCCCCACGGCGCAAGCGGAAACAGACATCAGGGATAATGCTTGACAGATTAACAAAATCTAAAGGAGGAAGAATGGAGATCCATTTTGAGGCAGGTTTAAAAAGGCCACGTGATGCTACAGAGTCAGCCAAGTTAGTATCAAAGACAGCCGTTGCCGTTAGGTGTCATGCATGTATCCTCCCAACGTGGATCCAGTACAGGAATGAGAAAGACAATACCCAGTTTAACACCTTCCTTGACCATTTATCCATAAGTAATGTTATTCATCGCAATTAGTAATATTGTCTTGCTCTGTCCCATACTTTCTAGCTTCCTCCTAATAAGACTCACATTCTTTTTTCAACAGATGAGGTTCAAGTTGGATCCGAAAGATGATGCAACTAGATAAGCATGCACTCATGTTTTCCAGTCTTCTCTGCGACAGTATCAGTACCACCTTAGAAAGTCTCGCTTTGAAGGCAAGGCTAACAATGAAATCGCCCAAACATCTCTAGTGGAATATATTACAGATGAAGACTGGAAAGCCCTCGTTAAACACTGGTTTGATCCAAAGTATCAGGTAGGCTATATGTATTTGATCAGACCACATATTGAACTTATATTTATGTATGTGCCTTACAAGTGTATCTTCTTATAGGCAAACTATTTGAAGAACAAAACCAACCGTTCTAAAGTGAAATTCCAACAGACCACAAGATCTCGTAGCTATATGGCACACTGCGAGGCTCTTGTAAATACCTGCTACTTCCTTCTTTTTTTTGTGCCATATTATCGTATCTATATTGACTTGTTCCAAATACAGAGGAAATCCTGTGTGGACCAAAAAGAACCTTAATCGAATGTAGTGCAAATCTTCAAGGATTGCCACACCAGCAAGATGAAGGGCATGAGCACACCAGTTCAAGCCGCTGTTGTAAGTCCTTACTCCTCCTGCCTTGAACTGATTGGTACTGTGATGTGTTCATTTAACTACTTGGTTTGCAGCCAATGTCAGTTACTCTGTTCACTTTTATTCACAGTTGTCTTAACGTATCATTTCACCTTACATGGTTTAAAAGAGATGAAGGATATTCTTTTGGTCTTGATCCGTAATCTAGTTGTTATGTTCACGTGCGCACACAATGATAAAATAGCCTGTTTGTTTTATATCTTTTTTCCCATGATATGAATGGTGTCATACTATGTTCATCCTACTTTAAACCATGTCTCTTTATCCTTAGATGTCAACGAATGTGAGGAAATAGACAATACAGTAGGCATGCTACATGGACATATGTTCTGAGAGTGATTTTATTATGTAGTTGGCACTACAATACATGCTAATGTATTACAGTAGTTCACCAAAATATGTTATGTATAAACGTTTAACCTACTTTGTTTGTTTTTATCTCATTAGTAACTTATCTGGTACACTAATCTACAAGTTCAAACTTTCAGGAAGCTATGGAACAAATGATTGAACAGCCACAACCACCTGAAGGTGACAAGGCTACTACAGGAACAATGTCACCTCTTGCTGCATTGCGTCAGTATCTCTCCACTAATAGTGCAAAAAGCACCTTCCTGCATAATTCTGGGTTGGTTGTCAAGGTAACCTCGTCCAAATCGCCTACTGAACAAAATCTTCCTGCTAGACAGAGTGATATATCTATGCTCCAGACACAAGTCCAATCCCTAATGGACGTTGTTTCGGAAACAAGAATAGTGGTTGAGAAATGTCGTCAAGATATGAATGTTTTTGAAACCAGACTATTAGACATTCGCTTCGTTGTTCAAGAGCAATGGCGGAAAAAGGTGGGGATCGTGCTGCTCCATCAGATTCTACAACCTGAAACATTAGCACTCAGGTCAAATGATCTGTGCTTCTATACATCTGATGGTGCTTTTATCTGGAAGGACTGTAAACTTTATGCCAACATGCCTTTTGTTGTATGGTTGGAATTTATTTTGTTGTGAGACAACATTTATGATGCTGCCTCAGGCTGCAGTAATTACGACGCTATTTTTGTATAGTGTAGGTTTATCTTAGTAATGTATTCGGCCAAAACCTTCGTAGGAGCCCAACATGCCAACATTCGTCGGGCCCATTCCAACTGGGCTAAAAACGATTACAGGCCAAAATTGGCATGTAGCCCACTAAAAATATCTGGGCCTAAATCAGCATAAGCTTTCATATTTTTCTGGTAGGCCTGTGCCCATAGTGGGCCTTTAACAGGCCTAAACATAATTTGGGCCCTCAGTAAAAATAGGCCGTTTACAAGTTTAAATATTTCGAGCCCATAAAATACATGGGCCTTTAATAGACCGAAAGTCAGATTGGGCCCTGATTATGCCAAATAACCCACTGGACTTTAACAGGCCGAAATTCGGTCAGGCCGTAAATGCACCGACCTAATACACGGGCCTTTAACAGGCCGGAACTTCGGTCGGGCTAGATTATCGTCATTTTTATATGGGCCGTTAATGGGCCCGATATGACGTTGGGCCACATATGGCCCATGGTTTACGTCTGGCGTTAACAGGACGAAAATGACAACAGGCCGAAAGTGGCCCAAAGCTATAGTGGGCCTCTAACAGGCCGAGTGTCATACATGGCCGAATATGACCCAAATCCTTCATGGTCGTTTATGGGCCGAAATTTTTGATGGCCTGTAAATGGGCCCAAATGAAGCCGGACCTATAACAGGCCAGAAATACACGAGGCCGTAATTCGGCCCAATTACTCAGCGGACTGTTAACGGGCCTGAAGTGACCATGGGCCGCGTTGATGACAAGTTTAGGACAGGCCGTTGACGGGCCGATTTGACAGAGAATGTTGGGCCTTTAGATGGGCCGGCCATTATGGTCGACATAGTCTTGTGGGCCTTTAGCTGGGCCGGTCCATTGTGGTCCGCAAAATCTTGTGGGCCTTTAGCTGGGCCGTCCCATTATGGTCTGCAAAATCGTGTGGCCCTTTAGGTGGGCCGGCCCATTATGGTCCGCTAAATTTTGTGGGCCTTTAGCAGGGCCGGCCCATTATGGTCCGCTAAATCTTATGGGCCTTCGGTTGGGCCGGCCCATTTAATCTTTGTGGGCCACTTTTGGGCCGGTCCATGTTTCAACATATCATAGGCCCATCTCGACCGTTGGATGAGTGATACCTGTGCCAACGCGTGGATCCGTCAGCCAATGAGAATTTTACACGTGGAAAATCGGCATTGGTTGTGGCTGTTAACGGGTTATCGGATCCAAAATCCGACCCGATAGCTTAACGACGTTCCGTTACGGTGGATGCCACGTGTCGGTCACCCTTGACGAAAGCACTTCTGTGAAGCGCGATTTATCATCATGCAAGTGGACACTTTAGTGATGATAATTTTGGCAATGTCATGGAACACTTCTATGACAGCACATGTATGACTATCTTGATTCTGTCATAAATTTGTCATGGATGTACATGCATGACAAAAAATGCGACCTACTGTGACAAACATGTATCATCATGGAAGTGTATTTTTTGTAGTGGTGGGGTAGATACCGGAGGCGCGTGGTGCAGGAGAACATCAAAGCAGGGGCCCGGCTGTCTTGGATTGGTGGAGGAGGACGGTGGTTACCCATCGTGAATCAGCCCCCGACCCCCAACTCGCCTATAAAAGAAGGAGCGGGGGAAGAAGCAGAGGCATTCACCCACATTCCTCTCTTTCTCCATACTTTGTTTTCTTCTGGCCATGTTGATGAGAGGAGCTCGGGGCCAAGCTCCGGGTTCCAGCTTGGAGTTGTTGAAGATGATAATAAGAGCTCGTGCCAGCACCTGGGGAGTGAGTCTGGTCCTTGGCCTGAAAGGACATAGTGGATGCGGTCGAGGTGGCCAAGCTACTCGTGGGCCATGGAGCGGTGCACACAGGGCCCCTGGTAAACCCAGCACTGCCCCTCCCGGAGTAACCGGGATCGTTGCTGAAGATGGCGGTGTCACCCTGTCCCTCGAGGAGGGGAGTGGTGCCCCTCATGCGCCTCGGATGCCGCCATCGCCCGCAGCTTCTCCGAGGTGACGACCCAAGGGGTCGGCGTCTCCTTGGAGTGGAGGTGGTGAAGAAGGAATGAGGGAGGACGGAGAAGGTGGTTGGCAGGCCGCCAGGTCGGAGTATGAAGGCACCGACGCCTTCATATCCTACTTTTGGCCCACTGCCTCATCTTTCCGCTCCTCCTGTAACGCCCTCGATGCAGCTATATCTCCTACGTGTCGAAGCACGACTTAGAGGCATGACCGCATTGAAAGCAATGTCACAAGTGAGGTAATCTTCGCAAACAACCCATGTAATATAAATAAAAGGGGAAAGGATACATAGTTGGCTTACACTCGCCACATCACACAAATATCATAAATAACATTACATTCATTCAATACAATCAGGGCCCGACTACGGTACCAAAATGAAGAACAACCCCCAAATGCGACAAAATCCCCGATCACCCCAACTGGGCACCACTACTGATCATCTGGGAAAGACACGTAGTAACGGCGAGAGTATTCATTGAACTCCCATTTGAGCTCGTTCATGTCATGTGGAACGGTATCATCGGTCCCTGCATCTCGTTTGGAAGTAATCTGTGAGTCACGGGGACTCAGCAATCTCACACCCTCGCGATCAAGACTATTTAAGCTTACAGGTAAGGCAAAGGTATGAGGTGGAGCTGCAGCAAGCGACTAGCTTATATGGTGGATAACATAATCGCAAAAGAGAGCGAGAAGAGAAGGCAAAAGCACGGTCGAAAAACTATGATCAAGAAGTGATCCTAGAACAACCTACGTCAAGCATTACTCCAACACCGTGTTCACTTCCCGGACTCCGCCGAGAGGAGACCATCACGGTTACACACGCGGTTGGTGCATTTTAATTAAGTTAAGTTTCATGTAATCTACAACCGGACATTAACAAATTCCCATCTGCCCATAACCGCGGGCACGGCTTTCGAAAGTTCAAATCCCTGCAGGGGAGTCCCAACTTAGCCCATCACAAGCTCTCACGGTCAACGAAGGATATTCCTTCTCCCAAGACAATCCGATCAGACTCGGCATCCCGGTTACAAGACATCCTCGACAATGGTAAAACAAGTCCAGCAACACCGCCCGAATGTGCTGACAAATCCCGATAGGAGCTGCACATATCTCGTTCTCAGGGCACACTCAGATTGTCCAAACTTCCGGTAGGCCAGCCCAGAGTTGCCCCTTGTGGCCACCGGCGGCAGACGAGGTGGACCAACACTCAGAGGAGCACTGGCCCGGGGGGTTTAAATAAGATGACCCTTGGGCTCCGGAAACCAAAGGGAAAAAGAGGCTAGGTGGAAAATGGTAAAACCGAGGTTGGGCATTGCTGGAGGAGTTTTATTCAAGGCGAACTGTCAAGGGGTTCCCATTATAACCCAACCGTGTAAGGAACGCAAAATCCGGGAACATACCACCGATATGACGGAAACTAGGGCGACAAGAGTGGAACAAAACACTAGGCATAAGGCCGAGCCTTCCACCCTTTACCAAGTATATAGGTGCATTAAGATGAACAAGATAATATTGTGATATCCCAACAATAAACAAAGTTCCAACAAGGAACAAACTCCAATCTTCACCTACAACTAGCAATGCTATAAGAGGGGCTGAGCAAAGCGGTAACATAGCCAAACAATGGTTTGCTAGGACATGGTGGGTTAGAGGTTTGACATGCCAATATGGGAGGCATGATAAGCAAGTGGTAGGTATCGTAGGATAGGCATAGCAAAAGAGCGAGCATCTAGCAAGCAAAGCTAGAAGTGATTTCGAGGGTATGGTCATCTTTCCTGCAAAGTTCTCTGAGTTGACTTGATCCTCGTAAACGAACTCAACGGGTTCCTCATTCACGAACTCGTCTCCCGGCTCTACCCAAACAAGAACAACAAGCAAAAGGAGCACAATCAACCACGTGCCATGCTCAAGCAACATGATGCAAACATGGTATGATATGTGGGATGCGGTATGTGATGCATATGCAAGATTTGCAAAGGAATGATTGAAACTGGCCTCAACTTGGAAATACAAAAGTTCCACTGGAAAGGTGAGTTGATTTCGGTAGAAATCGATATAAAGATCACCGGAATCGGATGCACGGTTTGGAAATGGCAAGCAAAACAAATATGGCACTGGTCTGCGAAAATCAGTAAGTAGCCATTTAAATGCATCAAGTAAAATATGCTACAGCACTCAAACATGGCAACAAAATACATGGCAAGGATCCACTCATGAATCTTGACAAAAGATGAACACTGAGCTACGGCTAATTCACCCATTAACAGGTTCAAACAAGCATGGCAAAAGTGCAAATGATAACATGTTTCAGACTTAGTGAAATTAACACAAGCCTGAAATTTATCAGCAGGAAGCAATCTTTAGAGCATGAAAACTACATGCTACAGGAACATATCATGGCAAATCAAGGCATGGCATGAAGCTACTCTAAGCACATAACAAAAGTACCTTAGTGACCTTGAGCCAAAAGGGATCAGAAAATTCAATTGCAAGCATGTGAACATAGCAAAAACATAAACAGATTCAGACTTAGTGAAAAACTGGAGCATGCGAAACAGTTAACGGGTAGGCATGTTTACGAGCTCGATGCACTCACTACAGAGCATGGCATGAAAAACTAAGCATACACCCATCACGAAGACATGGCATAGAAGCTAGACATGGGAAGAACAACATCATAGCTTGCACGGATCAACAACAACACCCTCGGCAAAATCGCTAAACATGTCAACAATCTGCCAGGATCATTTTATAGCAAAAGTAGAGCTCGATTGACTCAAGCTAGGGTGTTCCATAATTTCGAAAAAATACATGGATGGATAGAGAACCACAATTTTAACTAAACATCCTTATTGATCGTCCTCAAAAGAGGGACAGATCACTAGGAAATAACATGAACATATGGCATAAAAACAATATCAGGACAAGGGCTTAGTGAAATTCTAAGTCCCTGAAATCAGCATTACCGATTACGCTACTTTGCAAGCTTGTGCTAGTCACCACAAAGATCACAAAAATACATGGCATACAACCCTGTAAATATGGCATGGCATATAACAAAACACACGTAGAGCTTAGGATCATAGCATGCACACATTATTCATGGAAAAAATGACAAAATGCCATTTGCTGAAACAGATCTGACAAATTCATCACATAGCCCTCTTCCAACAGCATTTCGGGCATCCAGATGAGCTCAAATGAAAATGATGCAATGAGATGAAATGATGTACTCATCGAGACGAACATGTTGATATGCTACACGCACGAATAGGAGCTACGGATGCAGAGTTATGGCATGCGGAAAAAGATAAAAATTAGGGTTATGGGATGAAAAAGTCAACCCTCGCGTTTTTGGATCTGGATCTGGTCGATCTACTGTAGCAGCAGGGCGCGCGACCTAAGGATGACCGACCGGAGTTGTGGTCCCGGAGAGAGGAAACCGGCCGGACGGTGAGGACTTGGGCGGCGCGGCCGGGTCCCTCCCGCGGCGGCAGCGGCGAGGACTAGCGGCGAGGCGACGGTGGCCGGAGCGGCGAGCTTTGCCGGAGACGCGTGGCGACAGGCCGGACTTGAGGCGGAGCGGGGCGGCGCCGGGCGGAGAAGCAGGCCGGCGCGGGCGCAGCTCCCTAGCGCGGGCGCGGACGGCGGACGACGCGGGCCGGGGAGGGCCCGCCCCGGGCCTTGCGGGCTGGCGGCAGAGGAGGCCGGGCAGTGCCACGTGGCACGTCCCGATTGGGCGCGGGGGCGGCGGCGGCTTTGTCCTGCGGAGGCGGACGTGTCCGGCCGCACGGAGAGGAGCGGGGCTAGGGTTAGGGTGCGAATTGACCCGGAATTTCAGGGGAGAAGGCCTTTTTATAGGTAGGAGGAGCTAGGAGGCTCCAAATGGAGTGCGGTTTTCGGCCACATGATCATGATCGAACGCTCTAGACGATAGGAGAGGTTTAGGTGGGTTTTGGGCCAAATTGGAAGGGTGTTGGGATGCAACTCACATGAGGCCTTTTCGGTCCCTCGGTTAACTGTTGAGTATCAAACGAAGTCCAAATGGCACGAAACTTGACAGGCGGTCTACCGGTAGTAAACCAAGGCCGCATGACAAGTCTCGGTCCAATCCAGAAATATTTAATGCCCACACATGAAAAGCGGTAGAAAGGACCACCAGAGGACATAGGAGCGTCGGAATGCAAAACGGACAACGGGGAAAATGCTCGGATGCATGAGACGAACACGTATGCAAATGCAATGCACATGATGACATGATATGAGATGCATGACAAAGACAAAACACACGGAGACAAAAACCCGACAACGATGAAATAAAATAACTTAGTGCCGGAAACGGCAAGAGTTGGAGTACAGAGAAGGTAAATTACATCCAGGGTGTTACACCTCCCCTCTCTACCCGGCACCATCATCACCGGTCTTCCGGTAGCCGGGGAGAGGATCGCTCTCTTGGGGCCGTCTGCCTCCTCTAGCAGTCTTCCAGCTGAGCCCCGGCAGCCTCTCCTGTCGGTGCTTACGCTGGGGCTTCTCGCCAACCCTGGAGATGGTGACCATAGGAGTGTCGGGCAGCTCCTTTCGCTCCCCCTCCTTCGCAGCCTCTCCACTACAGATCTTGTCAGGATGTGCCCGGCAGGACCTGATGGGATTTATTAGGGCCCTCCCGTAGGCTCTCCTTTTGCCCTCTTCCCCTTCCATCGTAGTGCCTGGGAGGAGAGGGACAAGAAAGGGATCATGGGGCACTTATCTTTTTTAGCTTAAAATCTGTAAGCACTTGCCAAACTTTAGTTCAAAAAATAATGTAATTTTTGAATCCATGTTTATGTTCTGTGAGATTTGTACTTGTTTACCAGCATATTAATGAAAAAGATGAACTTTGCCGGGCACTTGTGCATGTAAGATAACCATGCAGAGGTGAAATGTGTGACGCCCCCCATTCGACCATACACTAATCATACACGCAAACGTGTATGATCAAGATCAGGGACTCACGGGAAGATATCACAACACAACTCTACAAATAAAATAAGTCGTACAAGCATCATATTACAAGCCAGGGGCCGCGAGGGCTCGAATACAAGAGCTCGATCATAGACGAGTCAGCGGAAGCAACAATATCTGAGTACAGACATAAGTTAAACAAGTTTGCCTTAAGAAGGCTAGCACAAACTGGGATATAGATCGAAAGAGGCGCAAGCCTCCTGCCTGGGATCCTCCTAAACTACTCCTGGTCACCGTCAGCGGGTTCCACATAGTAGTAGGCACCTCCCGAGTAGTAGTAGTAGTCGTCGTTGACAGTGGCGTCTGGCTCCTGGACTCCAACGTCTAGTCACAGCAACCGGGTAAAGGAAGGGGGAAAAGGGGGAGTAAAGCAACCGTGAGTACTCATCCAAAGTACTCGCAAGCAAGGAGCTACACTACATATGTATGCATTGGTATCAAATGGAATAAGGGTATCATATGTGGACTGGACTGCAGAATGCCGGAATAAGAGGGGGATAGCTAGTCCTATCGAAGACTACGCTTCTGGTAACCTCCAACTTGCAGCAGGAGAAGAGAGTAGATGGTAAGTTCACCAAGTAGCATCGTGTAGCATAATCCTAACCGATGATCCTACCCTCGTCGCCCTATGAGAGAGCGATCACCGGTTGTATCTGGCCCTTGGAAGGGTGTGTTTTATTAAGTATCCGGTTCTAGTTGTCATAAGGTCAAGGTACAACTCCAAGTCATCCTGTTATCGAAGATCACGGCTATTCGAATAGATTAACTTCCTTGCAGGGGTGCACCACATTTCCCAACACGCTCGATCCCATTTGGCCGGACACACTTTCCTGGGTCATGCCCGGCCTCGGAAGATCAACACGTCGCAGCCCTACCTAGGCACAACAGAGAGGTCAGCACGCCGGTCAAATCCTATGGCGCAGGGGTCTGGGCTCATCGCCCATTGCACACCTGCACGTTGCGTACACGGCTGGTGAGCAGACTTAGCCTCCCTTATACAAGAGTAGGCGTTCCAGTCCAACCCGGCGCGCGCCGCTCAGTCGCTGACGTCACGAAGGCTTCGGCTGATACCACGACGTCGAGTGCCCATAACTGTCCCCGCGTAGATGGTTAGTGCATATAGGCTAGTAGCCAGACTCAGATCAAATACCAAGATCTCGTTAAGCGTGTTATTTTGAAATAACCACGAATACCGACCAGGGCCAGGCCCACCTCTCTCCTAGGTGGTCTCAACCTGCCCTGTCACTTCGCCACAAAGATCCACACAGAGGGCTGTTGGGAAAGTATGTCCTTCCAGCCCCCAATTCGTGAATCAACCGCGGGTACTCCTCGAGCCAACCCGACTATAGTTATCACATGTAGATTGTATAAAGTATATAGTATATACCCGTGATCACCTCCCGAGTGATCACGGCCCGATAGTATAGCATGGCAGACGGAAAAGAATGTATGGCCACTGATGATAAACTAGCATCCTATACTAAGCATTAGGATTGCGGTAAAGGTAACAACAGTAGTAGTAAGGACAGGCTATGCATCAGGATTGGATTAATAGAAAGCAGTAACATGCTACACTACTCTAATGCAAGCACTATAGAGGAGAGTAGGCGATATCTGGTGATCAAGGGGGGGGGGCTTGCCTGGTTGCTCTGGCAAGAGAGAGGGGTCGTCAACACCACAGTCGTACTGGGTAGCAGCGGCGTCTGTCTCGTAGTCTATCAGAGAGAAGAGGGGGAAGAAACAATAAATATTAAGCAAACAGATGCATAGCGATGCATGACATGACAAGTAGCGGTGCTAGGGGTGCCCTAACGCGGTATGAGGTGGTACCGGTGAAGGGGGAAACATCCGGGAAAATATCCCCGGTGTTTCGCGTTTTCGGACATATGAACCGGAGGGGGAAAGTTGCGTGTTCGCTATGCTAGGGATGCATGGCGGACGAACGGGCTGCGTATCCGAATTCGTCTCGTCGTTCTGAGCAACTTTCAAGTACAAAGTTTTTTGATCCGAGCTACGGATAACTTTCTATGATTTTTCAAAGTTTTAATATTATTCTGAAATTATTTTTAATTCGAAAATAAATGCTAAATTGCTAGGCGCACCCAGCAGAGTATACACAAAAGTGTACCTAGTGGCTGACAGGTGGGCCAGAGGGACCCAGCCGACGAGTCAACGTTTGACTGGTCAACACGGGTGGGACCCCCTATCATTGACTGTTTTAGTCTACTCTAACAGTTTAGTTAGTTTAGTTAGTTGATTAGTTTAATTAATTAAAATTAATTAAGTTAATTATTTATTTAATTATTTAATTATTTTTATTTTTATTTTATATATTTTTATTCCTTTTTTTAACTAGGACATGGGCCCGCTGGCAGTGACACCAGGCCAGCGGGGCGGGGCGTGTTAACGGGGCGGGTGTGGGCGCTGGCGCCCACACTCGAGGCCACCAGAGGCGAGGCAGAGGGCGCTGCCGGGGCCTCGGCTTCGGCCGGAGTGGCGCTGGAGCGAACGGCGGGGTGAGCTGCGAGCCGCGGTGGCCAGTGGCCGTGGGCGAGGTCAGGGAAGACGAGGCACGGCGCGGGAGGAGCGGCGCGGGGGAGCGCGGTGATGGTGCCCACGGGAAGCCGGCCGGGCGAGCGGGATGCGGCAGCAGGCTACGACAGGTGCGGCTGTGGGTGGCGGGGAGTAGCTCGCTGCGCGCGGGAGGAAAGCGGGGCGGCGCGCGCGGTTGCGGCGCAGGCTGGCAGCGGGGCGCCGGCGGCTAGCACGGACGGAGGTAGCGGCGTGCTTCGACGCGATTGGAGCCGCGGCGAGCGGCACGCGGGATGGCGGCAGCCGCGGGCGATGCAGGGAATGGCCGGGCGCGGGTCAGCACACGTGGCAGCGGGCGCCGGGCGCGCGGGATGGATGCAGGCGATGCGGGGGCGACGAGCGGGAGCTGCGACGACGAGCGCGAGCGCGTGCGCAGGCGGGGTCGCGCGAGTGAGAGAGAGAGGGAGAGCTCATGGGGGAAGTAGGGTTCGGGGCAGCGGGGCTCGTGGGGGTTGATGGGGACGACGGCGATGGGGAGGCAGACCGGCGGAGGAGCTCCGGCGTCGAGCGGTGGGGCAGCGTCGACAGGGGTGTGGCGTCAGGGCGGCAGGGTCAGGGCATCACGCCCCGATACAGATCCAGCGCGCGGGGGGGGGGGGGGGGGGGGGGGGGGGGGGGGGGGGGGGGTGGGGGGGGGGTTGGGGGGGGGGGGGGTTAAGGGGGGGAGTGGGTGGCCGGTTGGGCCGGCCAGGCGGCCTGGTGGCCAGCTGGGCCACGGTCCAGCAGGGAGGGGTTCCCTCTTTTTCTTTTTTTGTATTGTTTTATTTTTTGTTTTTATTATTTTATTTCTTTACTGTTTTCTTTTAAAGTTTCATTTAATTTTTGTTTTATAAAATACGAAGTGAGCAACTAAATTAGTATTACTAATTGGTCTATTGCCACAATTATTTTGGCACACTACTAAATTAGTTATATAAATGTAACTTTATAAAGGCATTAAATTAATTATTATGTCCTTTGTTTTGGTTGTTTTAGTGCATTAAAATATTATAAGAAATGTTGGTTTCTCCAACATTACTACATAAGATTTATTTGACACAACCCGAACATTTTAGTTTTAATTTTTGAAAACTTTTGTTGTTTGCCTGACTTTTAAATTGAATTCAAATCGGTTTTGAACTAATGCGAGATTAGCCACAGTAATTGAGGTGACATGGCATCATTAGCGGAGGGTTACTGTAGCGTAACTATCCGGGCGTCACAATTCTCCTCCACTACAAGAAATCTCGTCCCGAGATTTAAGAGGTGGAATAAGGGGGAAAGGTCTGGTTACGAAATCCTAACGAATCTTCTCGGCGTTGGTTGGTCTTCTCGAGGTGGTCGATCCATAGCGCTGATGTCTTCATTCCTCTGCTTCAGGTCATCATGATGAAGTTGTCATCCTTCCTTCAGGATCTTCACCGTACTTACGAAAGGGTAAGAAGGGAAAACTAGGACCTGTGGGTTATGGGCCCACCATGTGGGTCAAAAGTAGGAAGGGGGATGACGTCTTGCATGATCATGTAAGCAAGGCATGTCAAAGGATAGACTATCGATTATGTCGGCAACAACCATTGGTACCAAGGGCGAGGGACGAAGAGAACCATTTTCCTGCTCGTTGAACGAGGCGGGCCAATAGGCAAGGTTCTCGTCCATCGGTGGTTACCGGAATGTCATCAACAAAAGTAACAGGGTCTTTCTGACAGAATTGTACATCGAGAAGTTTACATAAGCAGGATAATATTACTGCTTAGATCATATAGAACACCAGAAAGGTCAAACAAACCAATGGAAAGGAAAATGTGATCATCAGGTTAAACAGAACAATGGAAAGGAAAAATGTGTTTAAACACATATTTCAAGGGTATATCCTTCCCAAGGACAAGAAGAGCATGATATCCTTGACAGGATATAATGTAGAAAACTCTTTAGGTAAGGAGAGAGAAATTTCATGACTTTACCCATACAGCGGTGTTTGGATAATTGAGTAGGAAATATTTAACATTAGGCTTTAAATGTTTTTGTTGATAATTGGAGTAAAATATATATGCTTCGAGATAGCATTGACATGGACTTCAGGCAAAGGTCAGACTTTTGAAACACAAAGGATCCATCATTAGAGAAGGAGAGGAAGAGGAGGTGGCCGATGGACTCAGCAATAATTCAACGAGGTATCCAAAAAGATGGATTTCCAAAGTTATGTGAACAACAAGAAAACATTTGTCGGATCAAATGATATAATGAGGTATGCTCAAGGAAAAACATACACAATTAAACATTAGTTGAAAAGGGTGCCCAAAGTATGGCGTTAGGTAGCATGATCAAATGTTAGAATGGTGATTCAGTGATCAATAGTCTAAGAATGAACGTTCGACCATGAACTTCAAAGCAATATGGTTGCTAGAAGGGCAGAATCCAAACATCACCGTTCACCTGTTGGTATCCCGGTTAGAACCAACACGGGGACCATGAAAGAAAGGTGATGGTGAGAAGTATTACCTGTATCAAGAATCCTTAAGATGTGGTGAAATTCTCACGACATTCTTGACATATAAGATAGTAATACTCCAAGGTAAAGAAGAATAATTGCTGGATAGAAAGGATCTCAAGGAATAAGTTTGTGTTGGAGGGAAGTCAAAAAAAGTGGTCGATGATAACACAAATTATCAAGGGCAAGGATAGTATTTTTCATAATGAACTCAATTGACATCCTGAAAGAGCTCAGAATGCCGATGATGATCATGACACAATTGTTGAGAGATTTCGTGAAGATGAAGCGAAAGGTTATTGAACCCAAGGGTATGTCACAAACTCGAAACCAAGCTTGTGGTTTAAGGAGAATGATATGATGAGGAAACTCGACGTAAGCTTAGCTCATCATCGAAAATTGTGCTCCGGGAAGAAGGACCAGGTAGCACAGTTAAGAGCAGCACGATAGGGATATAGCCGATCAAGCAAGGAATGACTTGAAGGATTATTAAACTCATAAGCAACAAAAATATTTATGGTTATTAAATCGGAGTGCGGACTCGATTCACTATTCGGTGTTCTCGATTGACGACAACCCAGAACCTAGGAACAATTGGATCCGGTGAGTGATAATAGTTGATGAAGAACCCATAAGAAGTTATGATGTCCCATGATATTCCCGAGATACCAGGGTGTAATATTCGACGGAAGATCAAAGTAAAGGTTGGACTGGTGTATTGGTCCACACAAAACAAGTGCTTAAACTTGCCCGAGAAATGGGATCAAAGAAGAACATATGGTTGGAACCATGATTGCAAGGATCAATTCACAGATACCAAATGATATTATATCAAGGAGATAATTATTATTACAAGAAGCTTCCATGATAGGATATACATCGTGTCCATGGGCATGAACACAAGTTCAAGGTCGACTCCCACTTCTTCAATGCATAACCTTTCATTCACTGCTCAAGATAAAAATGACTTCGGTGTCAAAACCTACCTGGTGAATTACCAGAGGAGTATGACCCGTGAAAACTTTCGGGTTCACACGGATTAAGAAAGGCATAGGTTCAACCCGTTAGGGTATCGTGGAAACATATACCACAAGCTTCAATCGTAAATACCACCAGCTCGAAAATAGAGCATGGTTGAGAAAACAAAGGATACAATTTACCAAAAGCATTATGTATCAGAGGAAAGGCTCATGAGGTTATTGAATAAGGAGGACACTATCGAATAATAATCCAATAAAGGATCTGACGGTCCATAACGGAGCTGATGTGAGCATCGGCACACAATCAGTTGAAGAAAGGATGCAAGGGCATCAGATTATAGAACACCTGAATGATTCGATGCTTAGATATCAAAGGAATTATGATTTCCAAATAGAAGGATCAGAAGCAGACGCTCTGATCAAGGGTGGATAAGTTCAATAGACAAAAGGGTACAATTGACGGCAAACAGATTGGTTGAGAACAAGCTCATGTTCAAAAATGACGTCTGAGCCAGAAAGATAATTTGAAAGAATCAACTAATGATTGCATGCATTCGCACTCATGTTGAGTCAATAGGATCAAAATGACGGTGTCTAAGGATACTAATGAATATTGCCAGACATATGGAAAGCATCCATAATGCAAGCAGACAAGTATTGCAGAGCAATAAGCTACAAAGGATTTTTGGAGGATCGAATAGTATTTCGAAGACCATTGTGAAACACATGAACAACTCGGGGATGAGCGGATACTTGATAAGTGCGAGAATTATCCATAGGGGTATTCAGGTGACAAAGAACAGCAAGGCAGTAAGCTTAAAGCATTATCGAAACAACGATGAGTATTTTGGGGTATCTTGTAATAACAAGACCAACTGGGGATGAATGTAAGAATAACAACTGCAAGTAGTTACCCGTAAGGGTTGACGGTGGAAGGGGAATTGCAAACACGATGAGCACAAGTTCTCGGGATATCACCGGAGAGTATCTTCAGGGTCTTCACGTGCAGCAGACGATCATCAGTAATAAGGGGCTCTCCGGGTGAAAGTGATAACGAGATCCTAATGTTAGATTTAGCAAAATTCATTTAACCCGAATAGAAGAGAGATTAGAGTCCCAGAGTATAGACAAGGAGTAAAAGATCCTAATACCACCGAATGGCGATGTGGGCCCGTAAGCCACACAGCCATGTTAGTAAAAGTTTTTCAACGACTAGACTCGACTTCGGCCAAGGAGTGTGGAAGGGGGATTCCTACAGGCAGTCGGCTCTATACCAACTTGTGATGCCCCCAATTCGACCGTACACTAATCATACACGCAAACATGTACGATCAAGATCAGGGACTCACGGGAAGATATCACAACACAACTCTACAAATAAAATAAGTCGTACAAGCATCATATTACAAGCTAGGGGCCTCGAGGGCTCGAATACAAGAGCTCAATCATAGACGAGTCAGCGGAAGCAACAATATCTGAGTACAGACATAAGTTAAACAAGTTTTCCTTAAGAAGGCTAGCACAAACTGGGATACAGATCGAAAGAGGCGCAGGCCTCCTGCCTGGGATCCTCCTAAACTACTCCTGGTCGCCGTCAACGGGTTGCAGTAGTAGTAGGCACCTCCCGAGTAGTAGTAGTCATCGTCGACAGTGGCGTATGGCTCCTGGACTCCAACGTCTGGTCGCAACAACCGGGTAAAGGAAGGGGGAAATGGGGGAGTAAAGCAACCGTGAGTACTCATCCAAAGTACTCGCAAGCAAGGAGCTACACTACATATGTATGCATTGGTATCAAATGGAATAAGGGTATCATATTTGGACTGAATTGTAGAATGCCAGAATAAGAGGGGGATAGCTAGTCCTATCAAAGACTACGCTTCTGGTAACCTCCAACTTGCAACAGGAGAAGAGAGTAGATGGTAAGTTCACCAAGTAGCATCGTGTAGCATAATCCTAACCGATGATCCTCCCCTCGTCGCCCTGTGAGAGAGCGATCACCGGTTGTATCTGGCCCTTGGAAGGGTGTGTTTTATTAAGTATCCGGTTGTAGTTGTCACAAGGTCAAGGTACAACTCCAAGTCGTCCTATTACTGAAGATCACGGCTATTCGAATAGATTAACTTCCCTGTAGGGGTGCACCACATTTCCCAACACGCTTGATCCCATTTGGCCGGACACACTTTCCTGGGTCATGCCCGGCCTCGGAAGATCAACACGTCGGAGCCCTACCTAAGCACAACAGAGAGGTCAGCACACCGGTCTAAATCCTATGGTGCAGGGGTCTGGGCCGATCGCCCATTGCACACCTGCACGTTGTGTATGTGGCCGGTGAGCAGACCTAGCCTCCCTTATACAAGAGTAGGCGTTCCAGTCCAACCCGGCGCACGCCGCTCAGTCGCTGATGTCACGAAGGCTTCGGCTGAGACCACGACGTCGAGTGCCCATAACTGTCCCCGCGTAGATGGTTAGTGCGTATAGGCCAGTAGCCAGACTCAGATCAAATACCAAGTTCTCGTTAAGCGTGTTATTTTGAAATAACCGCGAACGTCGACCAGGGCCAGGCCCACCTCTCTCCTAGGTGGTTTCAACCTGCCCTGTCGCTTCACCACAAAGATCCACAAAGAGGGTTGTCGGGAAAGTATGTCCTTCCAGCCCCCAATTCATGAATCAACCGCGGGGACTCCTCGAGCCAACCCGACTATAGTCATCACATGTAGCTTGTATAAAGTATATAGTATATACCCATGATCACCTCCCGAGTGATCACGGCCCGATAGTATAGCATGGCAGACGGACAAGAATGTATGGCCACTAATGATAAACTAGCATCCTATACTAAGCATTAGGATTGCAGGTAAAGGTAACAACAGTAGTAGCAAGGACAGGCTATGCATCAGGATAGGATTAACGGAAAGCAGTAACATGCTACACTACTCTAATGCAAGCAGCATAGAGGAGAGTAGGCGATATCTGGTTATCAAGGGGGGGGGGGCTTGCCTGGTTGCTCTGGCAAGAGAGAGGGGTCGTCAACACCGCAGTCATACTGGGTAGCAGCGGCGTCGTCTCGTAGTCTATCGGAGAGAAGACGGGGAAGAAACAATGAATATTAAGCAAATAGATGCATAGCCATGCATGACATGGCAAGTAGCGGTGCTAGGGGTGCCCTAACGCGGTATGAGGTGGTACCGGTGAAGGGGGAAACATCCGGGAAAATATCCCCGGTGTTTCGCGTTTTCGGACAAATGAACCAGAGGGGGAAAGTTGCGTGTTCTCTATGCTAGGGATGTGTGGCGGACGAATGGGCTGCGTATCCGGATTCGTCTCGTCGTTCTGAGCAACTTTAATGTACAAAGTTTTTTTCGATCCGAGCTACGGTTAATTTTCTATGATTTTTCAAAGTTTTAATATTATTCTGAATTATTTTTAATTCGAAAATAAATTCTAAATTGCTAGGCGCACCCAGCACAGTGTACACAGAAGTGTACGCAGTGGCTGACAGGTGGGCCAGTGGGACCCAGCTGACCAGTCAACGTTTGACTGGTCAACAGGGGTGGGACCCCCCTGTCATTGACTGTTTTAGTCTACTCTAACAGTTTAGTTAGTTGATTAGTTTAATTAATTAAAATTAATTAAGTTAATTAATTATTTATTTATTTTTATTTTATATATTTTTATTCCTTTTTTTAATTAGGACATGGGGCACGCTGGCAGTGACACCAGGCTAGCGGGGCGGGGCGTGTTAACAGGCCGGGTGTGGGCGCTGGTGCCCGCACGCGAGGCCACCAGAGGCCAGGCAAAGGGCGCTGCCGGGGCCTCGGCTTCGGCCGGAGTGGCGCCGGAGCGAACAGCGGGGTGAGCTGCGAGCCGCGGTGGCCAGTAGCCGCGGGCGAGGTCAGGGGAGACGAGGCACAGCGCGGGAGGAGCGGCGCGGGGGGAGCGCGGTGATGGTGCGCGCGGGAAGCCGGCCGGGCGAGTGGGATGCGGCAGCAGGCAACGACAGGCACGGCCGTTGGCGGCGGGGAGCAGCTCGCGGCGCGCAGGAGGAAACCAGGGCGGCGCGCGCGGTTGCGGCATAGGCTGGCAGCGGGGCGCCAGTGGCTAGCACGGACGGAGGCATCGGCGTGCTTCGACGGGATTGGAGCGGCGGCGAGCGGCGCACGGGACGGCGGCAGCCGCGGGCGATGCAGGGAATGGCCGGGCGCGGGTCAGCGCGCATGGCAGTGGGCGCCGGGCGCGCGGGATGGATGCAGGCGATGCGGGCGCGACGAGCGGGAGCTGTGACGACAAGCGCGAGCGCGCGCAGGCGGGGTCGCGCGAGTGAGAGAGAGAGGGAGAGCTCATGGGGGAAGTAGGGTTCGGGGCAGCGGGGCTCGTGGGGGTTGACGGGGACGGCGGCGATGGGGAGGCAGACCGGCGGAGGAGCTCCGGCGTCGAGCGGCGGGGCGGCGTCGGCAGGGGTGTGGCGGCGGGCGGCGGGGTCAGGGCATCACGTCCCGATCCAGATCCAGCGGGGTGGGAGTGGGTGCGAGGAGTGGGTGGGGTGTCGGTGGGGTTTGGTCGGGGTGGGGTTAATGGGGGGAGTGGGTGGCCGGTTGGGCCGGCCAGGCGGCCTGGTGGCCAGCTGGGCCACGGCCCAGCAGGGAGGGGTTCCCTCTTTTTCTTTTTTTGTATTGTTTAATTTTCTGTTTTTATTATTTTATTTCTTTACCATTTTCTTTTAAAGTTTCATTTAATTTTTGTTTTATAAAATACGAAGTGAGCAACTAAATTAGTATTACTAATTGGTCTATTTCCACAATTATTTTGGCACACTACTAAATTAGTTATATAAATTTAACTTTATAAAAGGCATTAAATTAATTATTATGTCCTCTGTTTTGGTTGTTTTAATGCGTTAAAATATTATAAGAAATGTTGGTTTCTCCAACATTACTACATAAGATTTATCTGACACTACCCGAACATTTTAGTTTTAATTTTTGAAAACTTTTGTTGTTTGCCTGACGTTTAAATTGAATTCAAATCGGTTTCGAACTAATGCGAGATTAGCCATAGTAATCGATGTGACGTGGCATCATTAGCGGAGGGTTACTATAGCGTAACTATCCGGGCGTCACAAAATGCCTCTATACTTTTCGGGTAAACAAGTAGATCCCGACAAGCTATCTTGCCGGTACCTCATTAGGACCGTTGCCGTGAGTCTGAGCCTATCAGGCACAGAATCCAAAAGAGGGACCAGCCCCCCTTCAAACCCTTTCAGTCAAGGGACACTGCGAGCATCCTGACTGAAGCATCATTCGTGTCAGTAGATGGGAGCACCCTTGTTTTTGTGGGAACAAGGTTTTCATACGCACAAGTTTTACTCACAGAACATGTATGGATAAGAGATGTTACTTATCTATTTGGCCTGCTGGGGATTGCTATGTTGCTTTCTTCTTCTTCTTCCTTTCTTCGGGATGAAATCCACGGCAAGGACCCTGCAAATTAATGCAGATGAATATGATGCTTGATGATCCACAAGTATAAGGGATCTATCATAGTCCTTTCAATAAGTAAGAGTGTCGAACCCAACGAGAAGTAGAAGGAAATGACAAGCGGTTTTCAGTAAGGTATTCTCTGCAAGCACTGAAATTATCGGTAACAGATAGTTTTGTGATAAGGTAATTCGTAACAGGTAACAAGTAACAAAAGTAAACAAGGTGCAACAAGGTGGCCCAATCCTTTTTGTAGCAAAGGATAAGCCTGGACAAACTCTTATATAAAGGAAAACGCTCCCGAGGACACATGGGAATTATCGTCAAGCTAGTTTTCATCATGCTCATATGATTCACGTTCGTTACTTTGATAATTTGATATGTGGGTGGACCGGTGCCTGGGTACTGCCCTTCCTTGGACAAGCATCCCACTTATGATTAACCCCTCTCACAAGCATCCGCAACTACGAAAGAAGAATTAAGGTAAACCTAACCATAGCATGAAACATATGGATCCAAATCAGCCCCTTACGAAGCAACGCATAAACTAGGGTTTAAGCTTCTGTCACTCTAGCAACCCATCATCTACTTATTACTTCCCAATGCCTTCCCCTAGGCCCAAATAATGGTGAAGTATCATGTAGTCGACGTTCACATAACACCACTAGAGGAAAGACAACATACATCTCATCAAAATATTGAACGAATACCAAATTCACATGACTACTTATAACAAGTCTTCTCCCATGTCCTCAGGAACAAATGTAACTACTCACAAATCATATCCATGTTCATAATCAGAGGGGTATTAATGTGCATAAAGGATCTGAACATATGATCTTCCACCGAATAAACAAACTAGCATCAACTACAAGGAGTAATCAACACTACTAGCAACCCACAGGTATCAATCTGAGGTTTTGAGACAAAGATCGGATACAAGAGATGAACTACGGTTCGAGAGGAGATGGTGCTAGTGAAGATGTTGATGGAGATGGACCCCCTCCCCATGAGAGGATTGATGGTGATGATGATGGTGATGATTTTCCCCTCCCGGAGGGATGTTTCCCTGGCAGAACAGCTCTGCTGGAGCCCTAGATTGGTTCCGCCTCGAGATGGCGGCGCTTCGTCCCGAAAGCTTCGTTCCTATTTTTTCCAGGGCAAAAGAAACCTTATACCATAAGATGGGCATCAGGGGGCTTCCAGCTGTCCCACGAGGTAGGGGGCGCGCCCTCCACCCTCGTGGACTGTGGGTGGCCCCCCTCTGGTGCTTTCTTCGCCCAACATTTTTAATATATTCCAAAACTGACTTTCATGGAGTTTCAGGACTTTTTGAGTTGTGCAAAATAGGTCTCTAATATTTGCTCCTTTTCCAGCCCAGAATTCCAGCTGCCGGCATTCTCCCTCTTCACGTAAACCTTGTTAAATAAGAGAGAAAAGGCATAAGTATTGTGACATAATGTGTAATAACAGCCCATAATGCAATAAACATCGACATAAAAGCATGATGCAAAATGGACATATCAACTCCCCCAAGCTTAGACCTCGCTTGTCCTCAAGCGGAAGCCGATATCGAAAAACATGTGCACATGTTTAAACATAGAGGTGTCGATAAAATAAAATATGGACATCAGGGCGTCATGATCATTCTTAGAGCAATAACATATATATATATATATATATATTGTCATACGATTTCTTATGCTAAAGTAACAATATATTCAGAATGTAAAGTATGAATCAGAAACTTCATTGAAAACTAACAAACTATGATGTCAGTCATTGAAGCAACTGCAATTTATCATAACATCGGAAAGAGTCAATATAAGAGCTTTTCAGCAAGTCCACATACTCAACTATCATTTATTCTTTCACAATTTCTAACACTCACGCAATACTTATGGGTATGAAGTTTTAATCGGACACAGACAAAGATAGGGGCTTATAGTTTTGCCTCCCAACATTTTACCTTAGAGGTAATGTCAACAGCAATGCTCTATGAAAACCCACATCCAATTGGATATATATATCAGGATCTTTCCAACACATAGTGCTTGCCGAAGGATAAAGTGTAAAAAGGAAAGGTGAAGCTCACCATGACTCTTATATAAGGTATAAGACATAAATAAAAGATAGGCCCTTCACAGAGGGAAGCAGAGGTTGTCATGTGCTTTTATGGTTGGATGCACAAAATCTTAATGCAAAAGAACGTCACTTTATATTTCCACTTGTGATAGGACCTTTATTATGCAGTCTGTCGCTTTTATTTCTTCCATATCACAAGCTCGTATAAAGCTTATTTTCTCCACACTAGTTGATCATACATATTTAGAGAGAAATTTCTATTGCTTGCAACAATGACAACTTACTTGAAGGATCTTACTCAATCCATAGGTAGATATGGTGGACTCTCATGGCAAAACTGGGTTTAAGGATATTTGGAAGCACAATTAGTATCTCTACTTGGTGTAAAGAATTTGGCTAGCATGAGGGGGAAACGCAAGCTCAACATGTTGGATGATCCACATTTCAAGCAAAGGAAGGATAAAGAAGTGAACATTTACAGTGATGCTACATAATCAAACAGCAATGAGTGTAAGTATGCTGACAAAGGGCAAGAGGTTGTAACAAGAGCAATGCAGAGCCCAGTATTGTCGTGAGATCCTATGATCGTTTGAGCAAGGAGATTCATCTGAAATTAGTTTTCATACAAGAGAGAAGGTAAGGCACATGCATAAATTAGGATTTCAAATTTTGAATTGATATCATAGACAGTACTTGACGCTGGGCTGTCAGCAGTTCTAATAGGGGTTTGGCCACTGGAGTAGGGGTAAAGTCTGTTACAGTTGGGCCTATGTTTTCTGTGGCTGCTGATCTATCTGATTTAACAGGTATCACTACCTTTTCCAAATACCTAGTTTGTGCTCCTTGAGGATCTGCAATCACCGTCTTCCTTTTGGACATCTATTACGAAAGAACAACATTTGACTAGAAAAACATAGTATGACGACACATGGAATAGGTACAGAAAATGGATAGGTATGGCATATACTCATATATGATGCTTAAACTAAGCAGATGGGGTAACAAAGTAGAAGTGATGCAAGAGGTCAGATGCAAAATATGTGTGACCAATACAACCTTGCCAAGTTAGAGCATGCACCTTGATGGGTGAATAAGATAGGTCATCCTCCACCATGCCAAGTTTGTTAGCCAGTGGATCGTTCCGCAATATTCCTCTCGTGCACCCATTCTCATATTCATTTTGATAATTTTCAATACCTGACATGCATGAAAACATAAAAACAAGTGAGATTATCTTTGTAATGCAAAAGTGATTCTAATCCAATACTTCCTCCCTGTAAACCCCTTTGTGCTATCTCTGCAACTTCTAAGAGGTGCCATGCATGCTGTAATTTGGTGTGTGCATTAATATAATGTGGCCTACTACTCAAAATATGAGAGCTCCAGAAGTGATGATACTTCGCAGATGACAACTTCAACATATAGTAAAGAAGAACAAGTCGACCTGACCTGACAGATTCAAAATATACTAAGGGAGAATAACTTGACCTGACTAGTCGACCGCAAGAGAAGAGGATCATCTTAGAGAAGAGCAAAAGAGCAAGCAGATTGAAGATAATACAAGTCTTTCTATACAATGTCAGTTGGCCACCCATCATGAACTAGAGCGCACAGAGAAATACTATTCCTTCCGGTCTCTCCATATGTGGCTCACATGCATTTCGAAACTAAAATAGGAACATTTAGCTGAGCAATTAAACATCTCTCAGTTTTACTAATATCAACATAATATCATATTTGAATTTGTACAACTAAGCTTGTTTAGCTCGATGGGTGGAGCAGTGCTATTACGACACGAACCACGTAGGCTGATCGTGGTCATCATAAAATGGGGAAACCGTAAGCATGATGAGTATAGTGTTGACCGTGGCAGTGGGATGGCATCTCTGAAGCTGCAAACCGCGCAAAGGGTAGTTAGCAACCGATATTTTCTTTGAAATAACAACTAAGATTTGGTATGAACAAGAAAGTACAGTCAATAAGTGACAAAGAAATGCCATTCTGCTGTCTCTCTATATGTCACGACATGCATTTGGAAACTCAAGTGGGACCTTTAGCTAACCAATTAAATGTGTCTGTTAACTAATATCAGTATCATATTTGAACAACTAAGCTTTGGAATTTTGAGTGTTGTGTTGTTTAGCTAGAAGGGTGGAGTAATGCTAGTATGACAGAAAGCACCTACGCAGATCATAGTAGAGTAGATAAAAGGGGAAAACCCTAAGCATGAAGAGTAAAATCAGGAAAGTGGAACTAGCTGGACCAGTGGGTGGCACACATGCTTTTCGAAACGAATATAGGAACATTAGGTGACCAATTATACGTTCTATGTTTTAGTAATATGAGCATCATATCAGATTCGTATTTCAACACGTAAGCTTTGGAATTATGAGTGTCATGTTATTTCGCTTGATGGGTTGAGGTCTTGAGGAGCAGTGCTAGCACGACACGAAGCAGGGAAGCACCTACGATGATGGTAGTGAATATAAAGGGGGGAAACCATAAGCTTTACGAGTATAGTGACCGTGACATGGCGGATCTGAAGGTGCAAAACGGACAAAGCTACTTCGCAACCAATGTTTGCATTCAACCAACCACTACGATTTGGTATGCACAAGAAAAGTACAGTAAACAATTTAAGATCTATTTTCCGGGTGAGATCAATAACTTAAGCACATATGGAAGAGTACCACCTCTCTTGCGACGCCGTGTAGGCACCTGCTGATACGTTGAGGGTGCTGCCGGTGCGATGGCTGTCAGCGGTGGGGAAGAAGACTTTAGATGGCAGACGGCCGGGTTGGGGGATAAATCATGTTGTCGTGGACGAGGTGGTCGTAGGAGCGGCAACGGCAAAGTGGACGACGACGCTGATGAAGCGAGACAACGAGGTGAAATGATCCTGGTCCGGCGCCGTGGATGAGAGACATCCATCTCTTGCAGTGGATGACGGGGTAGGGGTAGCGGCTCGGCAAGGTGGTGGATGGGGTGGTGGACGGGGGAGGCTGGCCGCTGTGGGGAGGTTGTCGTGGCGCAGACGATGTATGAATGGGGAAATGGAGGGTGAGGGGGGATCTCAAACTTTGGGACGCGCTTGTCTGAAATTTGGGAAAGTTACGAACTTATCCCCCGTTTAAAATTTCGGACATCACGTTGGTTGGGGATAGGACGGTAATCTAACATCTCCCAAATATTTGCCGGTAACGATTTCGGGCGAGGAGAGGGTGTTTTGCCGCCCATGGTGTATGAACGGGGCTGACAGGTAGGGCGGTTGTGTCACGTCTGAGGGAAGTTACACATATGCCCCAATTTAAAATATTAGCCCACATCGATTTCGAACGAGGAGAGTTTGTTTTGCCGCCCATGATGGATGAATGGGGAAATGGAGGGACAGACACATGTCTTTCGGACGAGCTTGAATCAAATGTGTTTTGCCGCCCATGTTTGGCGCCCACCATGTCTGAATGGGCTCAGAGGCCATCGTGTCACGTCTGATTGAAGTTACTAGTCTACCCCTATCGACATCAGTGTAAATCCGGTCGATAAGGATGTCAAGTGTCAGGGGTAGACAGTAATTTCCATCTCGCAAACACTTGCTTCGGGCAGCCCACAAATGATAGTGGGTGTTTAGCCGCTTTGTTCAAAACCTGGGAGAATTAGCATTCATGTTTGCCCTGGGCCCTGGCAACTAAATCCAAATCCAATTTTTATTAGATTATGAATATCCACAGATAATTCTACGTTTTGTTATTTATTTCTTCAAAACCACAACAAAGATTTATTCCACCTTTATATATGATTATGATTTAGAAATGTCGTGATCTTCGAATTCAGTAGGTTGGATACACTTTGAGTCAAACAGTTATTTCATCCAATATAATACTCTCACACGAAAAACAGTTCACCTTATGTCAATCATGAAAGTATTGAGGATTACCACACCTTACAAATTTGGATCATTACAACACATGGACAACATAGGGGGTCTTACAACATAATCCATTCAAAGACATGACACAACATGCAAGTACAATAATCTAATGACAATTTAAACTGCTATCTAAAGAAGAACTGGGATTACCATGGGCTTCAGATAGCAGAAGCAGAAGGACCTCCTCCATCTTCAAATGCAACATTCTTACTTCCTCCAAGTCTTGGGTTGCTTGCATAATGAGTGCAGCTAATTGCATAATTTCCAGCTTCAAGATCAGGATTACCTCATTCATGGCAGCCACACCATCTCTTTCTCCCTCTAGTAGAGCCTCAAGAACTATAATATCTGTGCTCAGAATGCTCTACGGCGGTGTTGCCTCTAAACTGCTACCATCTGGTAACATGGATGGTGCACTACTTCCACAAATAGATTCTGGGGTTGTACATTGTGTCCTAGTGTGAACGGCATCCTGAAAGGTTTCCGTTGGACATAAGTAAGAGATAGTTATCGCATGATCCAGGCAGTAAGCGTACATGGTAAACGACATACGAATTATTGCCGAGCATGGCAAGCTATATTTAAATGGTTCGAAGCAGCATCATCCGAAAATAAATTAAAATGGTAAGATGAAACTAGGGATGTAAGTGGAAAATAAACGACATCCGCCAGTCCCATCTAGTTAGTTTTTGCTAGCTCCCTGGTTCATTTTCCTCAAAAAACAAAAACTCTTTTGAACTATCATACCACTAGTGGACTTTAAGCGGGATTAACCAGGACGCAGTTGACATCCCTAGTTGAAAGGGAGTGTACCACCGCTATATTTAAGTTGCCAAGGCATCTAAGCAGTTGATATAATCTGAGAAAGCACTTAACAGTGTGGCCTCATATAAACTATGAAGATAGTAGGAACTCAAATGAACTAGGCATGCATTTCTTTACGATAGTATAACAGGCACTGCTGACATATTGGCCAACTCAGGTATAGTGTAACAAGTAACAAACAAGCATTCGAATCAAGCAATACAACAAAGTAGACAACTGAACTATTTGTTATTCTGTAGGATTACAGGTTGATGGCACAAGCCAAGAAAGCAGCCCACAGGCATTACATTTCACATGTACTAAAACACACTGGCTTACCATATGTTGCTGTGAAGCCTCGCTACTGTTGCAATGTTCTTTGAAGATATCGTCAGCATCCCGTGGTTGCAAATCTACTTGTTGTAGTTTATTCTGCACCCTCTGTTTAGGTAAAATTAATTTTAATCGCATGCACTGGTTCGAATTGATCATCAATGGTTCATCTAAACTAATGAAAGAAGGGTGTGTGCATACACAACAATATATCTGCTTCCCTCTATTTTTATGCCTGTTCAAGGTGCCAGCCCCAAAAGAATAAATATTTTGCTTGATGGGGTTGGAAGATCCATAATTAATATAAGCATCAAATTAGTCATGCAATTTGGGAAGATCAAGAACACACAAAAAAGTAATGAATAGAGGCTCGTAGCAGTGATGTAATAGCTAGCATCAGAAAATGTAGGGTAAAACGAACAAAAACCAACAGAACCACATGCTAGTTTGCTGATGTGTAATTAAGCATAGAGAACATGAAGCAGTCTGATGGAACCAACATGTGGCATCAGAACAACACCATTATCATAAATCTAGCATGCAAGAAGTAAAATAGCAGGCAGTGATATCTATGAAGTACAGTAATACTTAGGACAAAACTAAAGCATATTAACTATATGTGCACTGGTATGTAATTTAGCACATGTAACATGTTCACTGCCAGAAGTATGGCCCTACAGGTGCAAGCAGAATAACGCGTCTCATGAAAAACTGAATGATGCCCTGAAGAAATTCAAAGGTGCGGTGCTTATGCTAAGAAAGTGAACGTAGGCGTCGGCCGTTGGATAATAGTACCTGTCAGTGTCAAAATCAGCGGATCTTGGGTAGGGGGTCCCGAACTATGCGTCTAAGGCGGATGGTAACAGGAGGCGGGGGACACAATGTTTACCCAGGTTCGGGCCCTCTCGATGGAGGTAATACCCTACTTCCTGCTTGATTGATCTTGATGATATGAGTATTACAAGAGTTGATCTACCACGAGATCGTAGAGGCTAAACCCTAGAAGCTAGCCTATGGTATGATTGTTGTTGTCCTACGGACTAAACCCTCCGGTTTATATAGACACCGGAGGGGGCTAGGGTTACACAGAGTCGGTTACAAGGGAGGAGATCTACATATCCGTATCGCTAAGCTTGCCTTCCACGCTATGGAGAGTCCCATCCGGACACGGGACGAAGTCTTCAATCTTGTATCTTCATAGTCCAACAGTCCGGCTATCTGGAGACCCCCTAATCCAGGACTCCCTCAGTAGCCCCTGAACCAGGCTTCAATGACGATGAGTCCGACGCGCAGATCGTCTTCGGCATTACAAGGCGGGTTCCTCCTCCGAATACTCCATAGAAGATTTTGAACACAAGGATAGTGTCCGACTCTGCAAAACAAATTCCACATACCACCATAGAGAGAATAATATTTCCACAAATCTAATCTGCTGACATATTCGGTAGCATGACATCACACCACGGCCCAGTCATTATTCAAACCCTTTTTCACAACCAGCCTCGGCGCATATTGCGAGGCAGTTTCCTTGGCACGTCTTGTCGAAGCAAAGATCGTGTCCCCTTATCACGGGATTCTCATCAATACGGGTGTGGGTAACCCAATCGCGCCATCAATTATGACGCTTGGGGAATAAGCGAGTTTACTAGGCAGGTGGGGGCGTATAGTTTTGTTCGCCCTTATAAAGGGATAAGGGTTCACCTTTTTCACCCACGCCTTCTTCCTTCTTGCCCATCCATTCTTGCGCACTCGAGCTCCAACACCCAAGTTTGCGTCTTTCTCCTCAAACCGCTCCAAGCATGTCTGGAGCGGGAGGCAAATGGATGAAATCCTTCGTCATGGAGGAGGACATAAAAAAGCTGCGGGGAGCCGGATACTTGGCTGCGGATATCGCGCACCGTCTGCCCAACGCGGGGCAGATCATCCCTACTCCAGAATCCCATGAGAGGGTAGTTTTCCTCACCCACTTCATCAGCGGACTGGGATTTCCCCTCCACCCATTTGTCCACGGCCTCATGTTCTACTACGGGCTAGACTTTCATGATCTGGCCCCAAACTTCATCCTCAACATCTCAGCGTTTATCGTCATGTGCGAGGCCTTCCTCCGCATCCAGCCCCACTTCGACCTGTGGCTGAAGACCTTCAATGTTAAACCGAAGGTGGTGGGCGGCCAGCAACCGGAATGCAGAGGCACCATGGTGGGCAAAATGCTGAAAGTCACATGGCTCGAGGGCTCCTTTGTGGAGACCACGAAGGGGTGGCAATCGGGGTGGTTCTACATCACCAAGCCGCGCGACACCAACTGGGTGGCGGCCCCCGAATTCTGATCCGGAATCCCCACGCGGCTCACCTCTTGGAAAGAGAAGGGCCTGTCCTGGGGCAGATCGGTGGAGTTGACCGGACTCCAGAAATGCATCCAGAACATGATAAACAAGAAAATCAAGCTTTTCCACGTGGTCCAGGTCATGCTCTTTCGCCAGATCCTCCCGTGTCAATGACGGGCATTCTATTTGTTGGAGTTCGACCCGGCCGAGCACCAGACACTGCGAGAGCTCTTCGACATGACGCACAAGGACGTCTGGAGGGTGCTGTTCAAGGGCGCTGAGGTACCTCCTCCCCTTACGGAGGATCGCGGACTTAGCGTGAAGCGCCCTGCGAATCCGGTAAGTCTTTTATAAGATGTTCATTTTCCCCAGTTTGACCATGCGCGTGATCTAAACCCCCACGCCATTTTCCAGGACTGGGTCGAGACAGCAGAGCGGATTGACTATCCAGCCCCCCTGCCCGAAGATCCAGCATATGCTCTCCTAACGGAGATGCTAGCCCCGACACCTTATGAGGTGCCGGAGAAGAAGGCCAAGAAGAAGGCCACGGGGACCCGAAAGGGTCTCCGGCGTCAGGTGATATCGGACTCATCGTCGACAACTCCGAGGTGTACTCCTCCCATGAAGACGAGGAGGAGGAAGAGGAAAGTTCTCCCCCCAGACGGGGGGCGGGGGGGGGGGCAGGAAAAGGAAGGCCGCCCCAACCGGGGAGGCCGAAGGGTCCAAGAAGGGAAGGACCCTCCTCCCGGACTGCTCCACGACAGCCGCCCACAACGACAACGAGTGGTTTCTCAGGGACAAGCCCCTGGCGAAGTCGTAAGTAGCCGGATTCCATTGTAATTCATGGTATGTTTTATTGCACTGCTTCTCATCACGCCGAACATGATTATGCAGTCCGCCCCGAGCCCGCATCGACATATCTTCGTCGAATGGTTCTTTGGACCCGTCAGATATGAATAGCGATTAACTTCCGACCGCCTCTTCCCCTCGCCCCACGGACAACATCGAGGTGTTGTCCCAAAGGGCACCGAGCCGAGGGGAGGTAGTCCCGGAGGCGCCTCGAGGCGACCTTCCGGACCCTGGGCGTAAAGGGAGCAAGACTCCAATGGGCTCCAAGTTCGGCCCCCGGCCAAACACTGCGCCGGAATCTCCAATGGTTCCGGACTCCGGCAGGCGACCCCCTATTAAAAGGGGCAAGCATCCCGTGATGGTGGCCTCTGTCCATCCAGATGCACCGGACAACTTGCTGGAAGCGCTTCGCGGCGCTTCCATTGACGAAGAGCACCGTACTATCATGAGTGCAGTGATTGAGAAGGTTCAGTCTGCCAAAAACGAACTAACTGAAGCTTGTGCCAGCCTCCTAACAGGCTTTCAGGTAAGTAGTTTGAAGGATAGGAAAATATTACCGTATAGACAGTAGCCCCTGATGCTCTGATTGGCATTCGCAAAGAAAAGCTAAATAGACTATCGAAAAATAATCACAGGAGTCAAATCATAATATGTCTTATGTGAATATGTAGGCTTCACTGCTGGCCGCTGCCGCGTGTACTGCGGAGGTCGCTGCACTGAAGCAGGACCTTGAGCGGTCCGAGGAAGAGCTCGGCCTTGCCAAGAGGCAGGTCGAGGAGAGCGAAGGTAAGCAATACCTTGTCTATATATAAAAAAGAGATTTGGTTGCAAGATAATAGGATCATCATGAATGTACCAGGGCCCACGACCGAAGTGGCGACCCTGAAGAAGGCGCTGTCCGAGGCCGAAAACAAAGCGGCCAAGGAGCGCATCGAGCGAGAAAAACAAGAGGCCCGAGTAGCGAGGTGCAACAAGAGCTCCAGGCTCTCATCAAGAAGCATGAGTCCTTGGAGCTTGACTCTAAGACGCGAGAGTCCGAGCTTGCGGAGGCCCTCGAAAGCGCAAAACATGCCAAGGCCGAAGCCCAAAAGGCACTCCAGGAAATTGAGGCGGTTAAGAAGATAACGACGGGTAAGGCATTTATTATGCAAAGCAAGCACGTGAAAGAAAATTTCTTTTTACTTACCCGAATTCGGAGCTCTCCAGGAGCGTTCGCAGATTTGCCCCGCAGTGTGTCGAATGCCGCGGAGTTCTACCGGGCCGAGGAGGGGAGCTCGACGGAGAAGTTGTTCTGGTCTCAGTATACTGGGACCGAACACCCGATGCCCTTGAGCGACCAGCTGAAGCAACTGGTCGAGCACCATAAGCGGCCGAACAGGCCATGAAGGGCCTTATAGTCCGGATGTGGCCTGGCGATCCCCTTCCTAGCAGCTACTTCGGTTTGGTGAGGCGGCTTGTGAATGCCTGCCCCCGGTTTGAAGTCATCAAGCGGTCTGTTTGTATCGAAGGTGCACTGTAACACCCTCGATGCGGCTATATCTCCCACGTGTCGGAGCACGACTTAGAGGCATAACCGCATTGAAGGCAATGTCACAAGAGGGGTAATTTTTACAAATCCCATATACTGAATAAGAAAGAGGTACAGAGTTGGCTTACAATCGCCACTTCACACAATACATGGAAATAGCATTACATCATCCAGATACAATCAAGGTCCTACTACGAAACAAAAATAAAAGAAAGACTGCCCCTGATGCTACAGATCCCCGATCGCCCCGACTGGGCTCCACTACTGATCAACGGAAAACGAAACAACACGATGAACAAGATCTTCATCGAGCTCCTCCTTGAGCTCAGTTGCGTCACCTGCACGGTTCAACGGCACCTGGAAGCTGGTTTTGGAAGTAATCTGTGAGTCACGGGGACTCAGCAATCTCGCACCCTCGCGATCAAGACAATTTAAGCTTATGGGTAGGTAAAAGGTATGTGGTGGAGCTGCAACAAGCACTAGCATATATGGTGGCTAACATACGCAAATGAGAGTGAGAAGAGAAGGCAAAGCACGGTCGAGAATCTATGATCAAGAAGTGATCCTAGACTACTTACGTTCAAGCATAACTCCAACACCGTGTTCACTTCCCGGACTCCACCGGAAAGAGACCATCACGGCTACACACGCAGTTGATGCATTTTAATTAAGTTAAGTTTCAGGTTCTCTACAAGCGGACATTAACAAATTCCCATCTACCCATAACCGCGGGCACGACTTTCGAAAGTTCAAAACCCTGCAGGGGCGTCCCAACTTAGCCCATCACAAGCTCTCACGGTCAACGAAGGATATTCCTTCTCCCAGGAAGACCCGATTAGGCTCGGAATCCCGCTTGCAAGACATCTCGACAATGGTAAAATAAGACCAGGAAAGCCACCCGAATGTGCCGACAAATCCCGATAGGAGGTACACATATCTCATTCTCAGGGCACAACTGATTGTCCAAGGTTCCGGTAGGCTAGCCCAGAGTTGCCCCTGGTGGCCACCAACAGCTGACGGGTTGGACCAACACTCAGAGGAGCACTGGCCCGGGGGTTTAAATACAGATGAACCTTGAGTCTGCAGAACCCGAGGGAAAGAAAAAGCTAGGTGGCAAATGGTAAAACCAATGTTGGGCCTTGCTGGAGGAGTTTTATCCAAGGCGAACAGTCAAGGGGTTCCCATTATAACCCAACCGTGTAAGGAACGCAAAAATCAAGGAACATAACACCAGTATGATGGAAACGAGGGCGGCAAAAGTGGAACAAAAGACCAGGCATAAGACCGAGCCTTCCACCCTTTACCAAGTATATAGATACATTAATTAAATAACAGATATTGTGATATCCCAATCAAAATATCCATGTTCCAACAAGGAACAAACTCCATCTTCACCTGCAACTAACAATGCTATAAGAGGGGCTGAGCAAAGCGGTAACATAGCCAAACAACGGTTTGCTAGGAAATGTGGTTTAGAGGCTCATGGCAATATGGGAGGCATGATAAAGCAAGTGGTAGGTATCGCGGCATAGGCATAGCAAAAGAGCGAGCATCTAGCAAGAAAGGATAGAAGTGATTTCGAGGGTATGGTCATCTTGCCTGCAAAGTTCTCCGAGAAGACGAAAGCTTGATCCTCGAAAACGTACTCAACGGGTACCTCGATCACAAACTCATCTCCCGGCTCTACTCAAAGCAAGAACAAAAGCAAAGGGAAACACAATCAACCACGTGCAATGCACAAACAACATGATGCAAAGTATGGCATGGTATGCGGGATGTGATATGCCATGCATATGCATGTTTCAAAAAGGAAATATTGAACCTGGCCTCAACTTGGAAAACCAAGAGTGCCACTAGAAAGATGATTTGATTTCGGTCGAAATCGATATAAAGATCACCGGAATCGGATGCACGGTTTGCAAATGACAAGCAAAACAAATATGGTACCGATCTGCGATTAACAGCACGAGGCCATCTAAATGCATCAAGAACAACAAGCTAATGCACTCTAACATGACAACAAAACACATGGCAGGGATCCACTCAATATGCTTGACAAAATATGAACACTGAGCTATGTCCAATTCACTCAATAGCTGGTTCAAACAAGCATGGCAAAAGTGCAAAAGATATCAGGTTACAGACTTAGTAAAAATAACAACATGGCAGGAATGTAACATCAGGAAGCAATGTTTAGAGCAAGATAACAACATGCTACAGGAACATATCATGGCAAGGCAAGGCATGAAAAGTCCCTTACTGACCATAAGCCAAAAGGGATCAGAAAATACAATGGCAACCATGTGAACATAGCAATTATCGTTAACAGATTCAGACTTAGTAGAAAACTGGAACATGGCAAAACAGATATTAAGTAGGCATGTTTACGAGCTCGATGCACTCACCACGAGGCATTGCATGACAAACTAAGCATACACCCAGCAAGTAGACACGGCATAGAAGCTAAACATGGCAAGAACAACCTCATAGCATGCATGGATCAACTACAACAACCTCGGCAAAATTGCTTAACACGTAAACAATCTGCCAGGAACATTTTATAGAAAAAGTAGAGCAAGATCTAGTCATGCTAGGGTGCTCCATAATTGCAAACAAAGACATGGATGGAAAGAGCACAACAATATCTACAAAACATCCTTACTGATCATGCTCACAAGAGGCATGGATCACTCTGTAGCAACAAGAATACATGGCATAAAAATATTAACAGGGCAAAGACTTGGAAGATTTCTAAGTCCCTGAAATCAGCAACATTATGAGAGCTACTTTGCGTTCTTGTGCTAATCACCACAGAGATCACAAAAATACATGGCATACACCCCTGTAAAGATGGCATGGCATACTTCAAAACACATGTAGGGCTCAAGTTCATAGGAGGCACACATTAATCATGCCAAAAAATGACAAAAATCCAATTACTGTTAAAAATCTGAAACTAATATAAACTAGCACTCTTGCAACAGCATTTAGGGCATCAAGATGAGCTCAAATGAACATGGTGCAATGTAATGAAATTAATTACTCATCGAGACGAACAATTTGATATGCTACACGCCCAAAATGGAGCCACGGATGCAGAGTTATGATGCAATGAATATGCCCAAAAATACTGAAAACTGGGGGACTTAATGAAATTTAGACCTCTCGGGTATAATGGATGGAGTGGTACGGGATGGCTCGGTGCAGATCTGAGACAGGCCGTTTGGATTGCCACGCGGGTGGATCTCGTCCACCCCGCGGTGGATCCGGCCGGGCTCGCTCCGGCGAGGAGCTCCAGTGAAGTGCGAGGAGGAGGCGATGGCGTACGGTGACCGGACGGAGGACGGTGGCACACTCACCGGCGTTGCCTCTGCGGCTCCTCTCGGTGAGGCCGGTGGAGCAAGGCGGCGGAGCAAGGCGGCAATGGTCGGCGCCGGCGACGAGGGTCGGTGGCGGCGGGGCGACGGCGACCGAACGACGAGGCGGCGCGGAGCCGCGCCGGCGAGGCGGCGGATGCCGACAGGCGGCGGAGCAAGGCTCTAGGCGGCGACGCGTGCCTCGGGTGGCGGCGTGCGGATCCGGGCCCGGGCGGGCCTGCCTCGAGTCCCATGGGCTGCGGTGGGGAGGAGAGAGAGGCGCGGTGAGGTGGCGCGGCGTGGTTGGGCGAGGCGGCGGCGAGGCTGACGGGGCGCTATGCGATTCGCCGGAGTGAGGTGGCTGCATCGATGCGACTATAGCTCCCACGTGTCGAGGCACGACTTAGAGACATAATCGCATTGAAGGCATATGTCGCAAGTTAGGCAATCTTCACAACATCCCAAGTAATATAAATAATAAAGGGGAGATAACATAGTTGGCTTACACTCGCCACGTCAATCAAGTACATAAATAACATTACATCATTCAAGCACTCATGGCCCGACTACGGCGCCAACATAAAAGATAACCCAACATGCGACACGGTCCCGATCACCCCAACTGGGCACAACTACTGATCATCAGGAAAGGAAACATAGTATCATTGAGAGTCCTCATCGAACTCCCACTTGATCTCGAGCGCGTCACCTGGAGCGGAATCATCAGGTCATGCATCTGGTTTAATACTAATCTGTGAGTCACAGGGACTCAGCAATCTCGCACCCTCGCGATCAAGACTATTTAAGCTTATAGGAAAAGGCAAGGTAAAATATGTGGAGCTGCAGCAAGCGACTAGCATATATGATGGCTATCCTGTTCGCAAAAGAGAGCGAGAAGAGAAGGCAAAGCGCGAACGCATAACTAAAGAGGGCAAACTTGCGGCAAGCATTACTCCAACACCGTGTCCACTTCCCGGACTCCGCCGAGAAGAGGCCATCACGGTAACTCACACTGTTGATTCATTTAATTAAGTTAAGGTTCAAGTTATCTACAACCGGACATTAACAAATTCCCATCTGCCCATAACCGCGGGCACGGCTTTCGAAAGTTCAAATCCCTACACGGGAGTCCCAACTTAGCCCATGACAAGCTCTCACGGTCAACGAAGGAATAGACCTCCTCCCGAGACGTTCCGGTCAGACTCGGTACCTCGGTTCTTCAAGACACTTCGACAGGTTAAAACAAGACCAGCAACACCGCCTGAATGTGCCGACAAATTCCGATAGGAGCTTCACATATCTCGTTCTCAGGGCACACTCAGATAAGCAATCCGTACAACTAAAACCAGCCCTCGAGTTTCCCCGAGGTGGCGCTGCAAGGGGCTCTAGGTTGGACCAACACTCAGAGGAGCACTGGCCCGGGGGGGTTTAAATAAGATGACCCTCGGGCTCCGGAAACCCAAGGGAAAAAGAGGCTAGGTGGCAAATCGTAAAACCAAGGTTGGGCATTGCTGGAAAAGCTTTAATCACGGCGAACTATCAAGGGTTCCCATTATAATCCAACCGTGTAAGGAACACAAAATCCGGGAACATAACACCGATATGACGGAAACTAGGGCGGCAAGAGTGGAACAAAACACTAGGCGAGAGGCCGAGCCTTCCACCCTTTACAAAGTATATAGATGCATTAAGATAATAAGATAATATAATGATATCCCAACAAGTAAATAATGTTCTAACAAGGAATGGCCTCCAATCTTCACCTGCAACTAGCAACGCTATAAGAGGGGCTGAGCAAAGCGGTAACATAGCCAAACAACGGTTTGCTAGGACATGGTGGGTTAGAGGTTTGACATGGCAATTTGGGAGTCTTGAAAGCAAGTGGTAGGCATCGTAGCATTGGCATAGCAAAAGAGCGAGCATCTAGCAAAGCAAAGATAGTAGTGATTTCGAGGGTATGATCATCTTGCCTGCAAAGTTGTCAGAGTTGACTGGATCCTCGAAAGCAAACTCAACGGGCTCCTCATTAGCGAACTCCTCTCCCGGCTCTACCCAAACAAGACAAACAAGCAAACGGAACACAATCAACCACGTGCAAAGCTCAAACAATATGATGCAAAGATGATATGCTATGTGGGATGTGATGCGGGATGCATATGCAAGATTTGACAAGGAATGCATGAACCTGGCCACAACATGGAAATCCAAGTGTGCCACTGGAAAGATGAGATGAAATCGCTTGAAAACGATATAAATAACACCGGAATCGGAGTTACGGTTTGGAAATGGCAAGCAATTCAATTATGACCATGTTCTGCGATTTACAGCTAGTCATCTAAATGCAATAAGATGAACATGCTACAGCACTCAAACATGGCATCAAAATACATGGCAGGGATGCATTCATGATGCTTAACAAAAGTCTAGCACTGAGCTACGGCCAATGCATCCATTAACAGGTTCAAACAAGCATGGCAAAAATGCATATGGTAAACAGATCTCAGACTTCGTGAAATTAACACTTGTCTGGAATTTCAGATCAGGTAGCACACTTCGGAGCATGAAAACTATATGCTACAGGACCTGAACATGGCAAAGTAAAGCATAGCATGGAGCTACTCAAAAATCTTAACAAAATTCCCTTAGTGACCTTGAGCCAAAAGGGATCAGAAAATACAATTGCAAGAATGTGAACATGGCAAAAACATAATCAGTTTTCAGACTTAGTGAAAGCTGGCACATGCTGAAACAGATATCAAGTAGGCATGTTTACGAGCTCGATGCACTCACTACAGAGCAAGTCATGCCAAGCTAAGCATACACCCATCAATAATACGCAAAATTCAAGCTAGACGTGGCAAGAACAATAGCATAGCATGCACGGACCAACTACAACATCCTCGGCAAATTCGCTAACAAGTAGACAATCTGCCCAGATTCACGAAGTAGCAAAAGTAGAGCTCGATTGACTCACGCTAGGTTGCTCCATAATTGCAAACAAAGACATGGATGGATAGAGCACTACAACATTAACAAAACATCCTTACTGATCATCCTCAAAAGAGGCATGGATCACTAGGAAACAACATGAACATATGGTATCATGAGAAAAACAGATCAAGGACTTAGTGGAAATGCTAAGTCCCTGAAATCAGCATTACCAAGTGTCTCACTTTGCAAGCTTGTGCTAGTCACCACACACATCACAAAAATACATGGGTTGCACCTCTGGAAAGATGGCAAAACCCTTAACAAAACATATGTAGAGCTCATGGGCATATCATGCACACAATAATCATGGCAAAAATGACAAATAGCTAAATGGAGCAGCATATCTGACAATTAACTCAAGTAGCTCTCTTCTAATAGCATTTCGGGCATCAAGATGAACTCAAATGAAAATGATGCGATGGAATGAAATGATGTGCTCTCTGAGACGAACATTTTGATATGCTATATGCCCAAAACGAAGCTACAGATGAGGAGTTATAGCACGATGAACAGGAGCAAATAAATTAGGGTTAGGGCAAAAGAGGTCAACCGGATCCGATCCAGATCTGGATCCGGCATGGGTGGCACTGTAGCAGGGGCACGCTTCCCGAGGATGGCCGGTCGGAGCTCGCCGGAGTTCGCCGGGGACTTGCCGGAGGAGGGGCTTGCCGGCCGGAGGTGAGGAGGAGGCCGGGGCCGCGATGACGGCGGTTGGGCGCGGGCTTGGACGGCGGTGAGGCGGCGGTCTCCGGGCGAGGCGGCGCGTCGGTGGAGGCGGGGCGGCTTGCCGAATGCGGCGGCGCCGGCGACGGCGCGCGGCGGCGGAGGTGGCCGGCGACGGGGAAGACGCGGGCGGCGCGCTGGGGCGGCTCGGCCCGGGCGGCGGCGGCGGAGGGCCCGCCTTGGGCCTCGCGGGCCTGCGGCGGAGGGAGGCCCCGCGTGGGACAGGTGGCGGCCTATCACTGGCTGGGCGCGGCGGCGCGGATTGTCCGGCCCAGGACGGACATTTTCCGGCGCGGCAGATCTGGGATTTTAGGGTTTCGAAGAGGGGATCCGGAATTTGGAATGATGGGTCTATATATAGGCAAAGAGGTTGCTAGGAGAGTCCAAATGAGGTGCGGTTTTCAGCCACGTGATCGTGATCGAACGCTCTAGATGATGGAGAGCGTTTAGGTGGGTTGTGGGCCAACTTGGAGGGGTGTTGGGCTGCAACACATACGAGGCCTTTTCAGTGCCTCGGTTGACCGTTGGAGTATCAAACGAAGTCCAAATGATACGAAACTTGACAGGCGGTCTACCGGTAGTAAACCAAGGCCGCTTGGCAAGTCTCGGTCCAATCCAGAAATGTTTAATCCCCACACACGAAAGAAAGGTAGAAATGACCACCGGGGAGAACGAAGCGCCGGAATGCAAAACGGACAACGGGGAAAATGCTCGAATGCATGACATGAACACGTATGCAATGCAATGCACATGATGACATGATATGAGATGCATGACAATGACAACAACACACGGAGACAAAAACCCGAACCCGTGAAAATAAAATAACTTAAGGCCGGAAATGGCAAGAGTTGGAGTACATATTGGGAAAGTCATATCCGGGGTGTTACAACACTCCACCACTACGAAAGGATCTCGTCCCGAGATCTAGGACTGAAAGAACGCCGGGTACTCAGAACGGAGGTGATCCTCGCGTTCCCAGGTAGCTTCACGGTCGGAATGGTGTGACCACTTGACTTTGAGGAATTTTATTGACTTGTTGCGAGTCTTGCGTTCAGTCTCTTCAAGAATAGCAACGGGGTGCTCACGATAGGAGAGATCTTCTTGGAGCTCAATGTCCTCGAAGTTGACGGTGCGGTCAGGAGTCTTGAAGCACTTTCGGAGCTGAGAGACATGGAACACATCATGAACATTTGCAAAGTTTGAAGGAAGCTCGAGTTGATAGGCGAGATCGCCTCTCTTGATGACAATCTTGAAAGGTCCCACGTATCTAGGGGCAAGCTTCCCTTTGATACCGAAGCGACGAGTACCTTTCATAGGAGAGACGCGGAGGTACACATGATCTCCGATCTCGAAAGCCAAATCACGGTGCTTACTGTCATAGTAGCACTTCTGACGGGATTGGGCTGCTTTGAGGTTATCTCGAATGACTTTGCACATTTCCTCTGCCTCTGTGATTAAGTCATTTCAGAGAAGCTGACGTTCACCGGTTTCGGACCAGTTGAGAGGGGTACGGCACTTCCTGCCATACAGAATTTCAAATGGGGCCTTGCCCGAACTTGCTTGAAAACTGTTGTTGTAGGAGAATTCAGCATAAGGAAGACAATCCTCCCACTTCATGCCGAAGGAGATCACACAAGCCCTGAGCATATCTTCAAGAATCTGGTTGACACGCTCGACTTGGCCGCTAGTTTGAGGATGGAAAGCTGTGCTGAAGCGGATGTTGGTGCCCATGGCCTTCTGAAAAGAATCCCAAAACTTGGAGGTAAAGATGCTGCCACGGTCTGAAGAGATCACTTGTGGAATACCGTGCAGAGAGACAATTCGAGAGGTATAGAGTTCCGCCAATTGAGCTGCAGCGATTGACTCTTTGATAGGCAGAAAGTGAGCCACTTTAGTGAGTTTGTCGATGACAACGAATATAGCATCATTGCCACGTTTGGACTTTGGAAACCCAGTCACGAAGTCCATTTTAATGTGGTCAAACTTCCATTCTGGAATGGCAAGGGGTTGGAGGAGACCCGCTGGCCTTTGGTGTTCTGCCTTTACTCTTCTGCAGACATCACACTCATTTACGAACTGAGCAATCTCGCGCTTCATTCGAGTCCACCAATAAGCCTGCTTGAGGTCCTGATACATCTTCGTGCTCCCAGGGTGGATGGAGAGGAGAGAATTGTGAGCCTCGTTCATGATCACTTTACGGAGGTCACCTTTGGGTACAACAATACGATCCTCGAAGAAGAGAGTATCCTTGTCATCAAGGCGGTAGCACTTGTACTTGGGTTGACTCTTGGCAATCCCAATCTTCACCGTTTTCACCATAGCATCAAGAAGCTGGGCTTGGCGAATCTGGTCTTCCAAGGTAGGAGAGACTTGAAGGTTGGCGAGGAAACCTTGAGGAACAACTTGCAGATTAAGTTTGAGGAAAGCTTCACAAAGCTCGGGTTGATAAGGCTTGAGAATCAGACTGTTGCAATAAGCTTTCCTGCTCAAAGCGTCATCAATCACATTGGCCTTGCCTGGAGTATACTCGATACTCGGATTATACTCTTGAATCATCTCGACCCATCGAGTTTTCCTGAGGTTGAGATTAGGCTGAGTGAAGATGTACTTGAGACTCTTGTGGTCGGTGAAAATGTCCACTTTTCTTCCCAATAAGAGATGTCTCCAAGTCAAAAGAGCATGCACAACTTCCGCCAACTCGAGATCATGAGTGGGGTAGTTTTTCTCATTGGGCTTCAACTGGCGAGAGGTATAAGCAACAACGTTCTTCTCTTGCATCAACACTATGCCAAGACCTTGGAGAGAGGCATCACAAAAGACCTCGTACGGCTTGGATTCATCAGGCGGAGTCAGAACTGGAGCATTGATCAATTTCTCTTTCAAAGTGTTGAAAGCAATGTCACACTCCGGAGACCAAACGTACTTGACGTGCTTCTGAAGAAGATTTGAGAGAGGCTTCACGATCTTAGAAAAGTTTTCAACGAATCTTCGACAGTAGCTTGTGAGACCGAGGAAGCTACGGAGTTGCTTCATGTTCTGAGGAGGTTTCCAATTCACAATTGCAGACACCTTCTCAGGATTCATGGCAATGCCCTTGGCAGAGATGATATGACCAAGATAAAGAACCTCATCGAGCCAAAATTCGCACTTGGAGAACTTGGCGTAGAACTTGTGTTCCCTGAGCTTATCGAGTACCAAACGCAAGTGCTTGGCATGATCTTCCTTGTTCTTCGAGAAAACCAGAATGTCGTCGAGATAGACCAAAACGAAGTCATTGGTGTAGGCCTTGAAGATGAAGTTCATCATGCGAGAGAAAGTCGGAGGAGCGTTGACGAGGCCAAAAGACATGACAGTGTATTCATATGAACCATAGCTAGTCCTGAAAGCCGTCTTGGGATATCTTGCTCACGGATTCGAATCTGATGATAACCCATACGGAGATCAAGCTTGGAGAATACTTGGGCACCTTTGAGTTGTTCGAACAGCTTGTTGATGTTGGGAAGAGGGTATTTGTTCTTGATGGTCTTCTTGTTCAATGGACGGTAATCAACACAAAGTCGGTCCGTTCCATCCTTCTTCTTCACAAAAAGAACACCACAACCCCACGGAGAAGAACTAGGCCGGATGAGACCCATTCTTTCTTGAATATCGAGTTGCTTCTTCAGCTCCTTCAACTCTTCAGGTCCGAGCTTGTAAGGACGCTTGCACACAGGTTCCATGCCAGGCTCAAGATCAATAACGAATTCAACTGGACGGTGCGGAGGCATTCCTGGAAGCTCTTATGGAAAAACGTCTTGATATTCGCAAACGACTGGAATTTGCGAGATGGCATCCAGTTCACCCTTCTCATTGAGAGAAAACAGATGGATGGTATCATCACGAGCGGCAAAGATAATTACATCCTCAGACGAATGAGTCAATTGAATCTGCCTTGCTGCATAATCAAGATGCGCCTTGTGCTTAGAAAGCCAATCCATTCCGAGAATAAGAACAATATCCGAGTCACCAAGAACATTTGGAGAGGACAAGAACTTATAGTCACCCAAAGTGATTGTAACATCCGGAACACATACTCGAGATGTCACTTGACGGGCCGGAGAAACAATAGCCAACGGTTTCGACAACACTTGAGTAACAAAATCATGCTTAGATGCAAAAGGTCTCGACATGAAACAATGCGATGCACCAGTGTCAAAAAGAACTCTTGCAGGAATATCGTTAACAGGAAGGTTACCCATGATGACATCTGATGAATCCTCTGCCTGAGCTGCATTCACCATATTGACCTTGGCGTACTTGGGGTTATGCTTGACCACAGCTGTACTTGCCGATCTCACAGGAGGAGGAGGAGGAAGACGCCTCTGGTTGAGACACTTGTTGGCATAGTGACCCTTCTGTTGGCACTTGTTGCACGTGACCTCTGAAAGCGGACGGTGATACGGAGCACTCGATCTTGGAGCTTGAGACGAAGTCTTGTTCTGAAAGCCAGGGTTGGGTGGGTGGGAAGATCCACTGCCACCTTTGCTCTTCTGCTGATACGGCTGACGGAACGGAGGAGGAGGAAGCCAATACTTCTGCTGCTTGGCCACTTGAGTAGAGGAAGAAGGAGTAGCATCTCTGACTCGCTTCTTGGAAGCATCACACCTCAATTGAGCGGCCTCTTGCTTCAATGCCATGTTGTAGAACTCATCGTACCTCAAGGGGTCAAAGAGAACAAGAGCTAGCTGAATTTCTTTTTTGAGACCACCCCTGAACTGGTATATCATGCTCTTCTCATTAGGGACGTCCTGCTTGGCAAAGCGGGCGAGCTTCTGAAACAACTTGTTGTAGTCATAGACAGACAAAGAGCCTTGCTTCAGGTTGCGGAATTCCTCACGCTTGCTTTCAACCACGCTCTGAGGGATATGGTGAGCTCTGAAATCTTGACAGAATTCATCCCAAGTGATCACACGTCCACCTTTGGAATCCATGTACTGCTGGAACCATTCTACAGCTTGATCTTTGAGTTGGATGGAAGCGAACTTGAAAAAGTCCTCAGGCCTGACGTTACTGCACTTGAAATGCTTGCATAGATCCACAAGCCAATCGTCAGCATCGGTTGCCTCAACACAATTGCTGAAAGTATTTGGCTCGTTAGCAAGGAACTGGTTGAGTGTAGCAAAGTGATTCTGATTGTTGCCTTGGTTCCTTGGTTGCCTTGATTGCGCTCTTGAAGAATTTGCATGATCAACTGTGTGTTTGCATTGGTTGCGGCCATCACAGCTTGCCATGCCTCCGGAGGAGGTGGAGGTGGTGGCGGGTCTTGATTCTGATTCTGATTGGTGCTCTTAGCCGGAGCCATCCTGAAGAGGTTGACCACCGTTTGCACATAGACAGATAAATATTGAAGCTGAATCCAATGGAATGAAAATTGCAACATATAGTCTTCACATCCGAACAAAATGAACGAATGCATTCCTATCGAAATGGTCACATATCCATAAATTGAGAAGCCACTTAGAATTTAGGTAGAGAAATAAATCAACAAGGTATGGATCAAGAACGAATACTCGGTAAGAAATCCCAATCTCAAACCAAATATTCGTGGAAGAAGAACTAGAG